>NC_135373.1:129452143-129689643 GCF_049243985.1 Paroedura picta
GAGAAGGCCACAGAGTTCTTATGTACTGAGGAGCAGTTTTGCAAAGTTCTGGAGCAAATTGGTTTCTGGGGGTCCTACGCATGTCTAATGCCAGTAGTTGCCAACAGCAGTGAAATTCCAGGATATTTGGGGAGGGGGGCTGGGGAGAGTGGGCTTTGGGGAGAAGAGAGGCCTCGGTGAGATACAATGCCACTGAGTCCACCCTCCGAAGCAGCCATTTTGTCCTGGAGAGCTGATCTTTCTGATCCGTTGATCAACTGTAATCCTGGGAGATCTCCAAGACCAACCTAAGAGCCAGTCACCAGGGGTTAGACCAGGGGTAGTCAAACTGCAGCCCTCCAGATGTCCATGGACTATAATTCCCACGAGCCCCTGCCAGCAGGGGCTCGTGGGAATTGTAGTCCATGGACATCTGGAGGGCCACAGTTTGACTACCGCTGGGTTAGACTGCCACTGAGGCCCATCAAGGAGCTTGGGAAAAGTAAATGTTTTCTTCACCTTTCCTTTGTGTGGAGGCCGTTTGGTTAGAGGCACCTGGCCTTCAAGCTAAGTAGGCCCCTTGAGGGAGCGCTTTTCTGAGAGCCTTTGCTGCTGCAAGGGGTTTTAGGACTATTTAGGACTAAGTAGGCCAGTTGAGTATGACCCATGGGCCTTTCCTATCCCACCACCTCCAGGCCCATCATTGGGGTGGGTGGGTGGTTCGATTTGACCATATACGGTCACAGAACATGATAAACATTTAACAAACTTAAATACATATATATTAACTCCCACCCATTCAGAAAAGCCTTCTAAAAAACTCTGGTTGAGAAAACCTGAATTAAACGGTGCAAAAAAAGTGCTGAAACAAAACAGAACGACAACAACAAAAAATTCTCCGCTATATTTTTACCCTTCTGTACATCTCTGTGTTCGTTGCCTAACTGGTTTACACCACAGTGAATGATGTGGAGCCAAGATTAAACCACACAGCCCGAAAATAGGCAGAAAAGGAAGTGGAAAGTGTGATCAATGAACTCCAAAGGGGAAACTCCCCCCGCCCACCCCCTGCCTGCCCCTGAGGAGAAGGAAATCAGCAATACAGTCTGAGCTAAACAAGAACCAAAGAGCTGACAGGCCAACATAAATTTAAAACAAACAAACAGGAAAGTTTAAAACAAACAGAAACACAAAGCCTCAGGACATGTATATGGCATAAACTTTGTAACATTCCCCCATTGGTTAATCCTGTGATGTATTTCTGTAATCTTTAGTGCTTGCTGCATTGCACTTCTTGGATCTTTGTTTGGGTCATTTAAAGCAGTGGTCCCCAACCTTTTTTTGGCTGGGGACTGGCAGGGCAACAGCCCCGCCCGCGCAGCGCGTATGCACGCATGTGCGAAAGTGCCACGCATGCATGATTTCGGGCCGCGCAGCGCGCACGTGCGCATGCGCGGCTGGATCGCGCATGCGCGATGCGCAGCCCTGATTCCCTCTCCCCGCCCTCCCGCAGTAAGAAGCTTCCCGGGCCGCAAACTTGCGGCCTGGGAAGTTTTTTACTGCGGGGGGGGGGGGGCGGGGAGAGGGAACCGTGGCCGCGGACCGCAGGTTGGGGACCACTGATTTAAAGCCACAATACCAATTCTGTTCCTGTAGATTTGGGATGCAGTCGGTGACAGAATGAGACACACTTGGAACAAACCCCAGTTAGTGACGATGTTCAAACGTAGGCAGCTGCTCAAACCATGGTTGGTACCAAACCAGGATTTTCAAACGAAACTGGCATCTGTCACCCGTAGTCTGCACTGACTGTGGTTTGTCATCCAATTTGAATTCAGAAATCACACTGGGTTGAATATCACTGCCACAGAGATGGGCAGAGTGGCTTCCCTGTTGGAGCAACGAGGCTGGAAGCAGACAAACCAGGGTTTATGACCAAGCTGGGATTTGATGTTCACATGCAGTAGACTGGCTCGCATTTCTTGTATCAGCCATAGTTAAATGACCAAGATAAAATCATAGAATCATAGAGTTGGAAGGGCCATACAGGCCATAGAATCATAGAATCATAGAGTTGGAAGGGGCCATACAGGCCATAGAATCATAGAATCACAGAATCATAGAGTTGGAAGGGGCCATACAGGCCATCTAGTCCAACCCCCTGCTCAATGCAGGATCAGCCCTAAGCATCCTAAAGCATCCAAGAAAAGTGTGTATCCAACCTTTGCTTGAAGACTGCCAGTGAGGGGGAGCTCACCACCTCCTTAGGCAGCCTATTCCACTGCTGAACTAAAAGATGTGAGTTTGAGTCCAGTGGTACCTTTATTTTGTTGCTTCGGTCCAACGTGGCCACCAACCTGAAAGTACCAAGATGCATCATGATCTCTGAATTGCAACCCATGTTTCTTACCTACATGACTATATAGGTTTTAACTCATTTCCTTGAAGTCTAAGCTTAAGCTAGGCTGCATTTCTGATTCTGAAAATTCTAGAGTATTTTCAGATATATAAATGAGCTCAAAACAAACCCAGACTTGCAGCTCAGGATCTTATTCAGCAGCCTGCATGGAGCCTGCACCTTACCAATGTCCTCACTCATTAGATGCTACTGGGCAAAGGTCTGGCCAAGAATAATGGTGGCATTTGTGTAAAATTTACTGATGCTTTGCTACCTTGCTACCCATATCAACCCAGGAGGATGAAGTCCATGTGTAACGTCACTCGACAGTTATAATATAGATAACAATGTGAGATAGGTGAGGCTGAGAGAGTTCTTAGAGAACTGTGAATGGCTCAAAGTCACCCAGCTGGCTACATGGGGAAGACTAGGGAATCAAGCCGGGTTCTCTAGAGCAGGGGTAGTCAACCTGTGGTCCTCCAGTCCAGATGTTCATGGACTACAATTCCCATGAGCCCCTGCCAGTGTTTGCTGGCAGGGGCTCATGGGAATTGTAGTCCATGAACATCTGGACTGGAGGACCACAGGTTGACTACCCCTGCTCTAGATTAGAGGTTACTGCTCTTAACCACCACACCACGGCTGGTGGCAGCAGAGGACCTCCTGGAATTACAACTGGTCTTTGGGTACATTGTTCCATTCCCCTGGAGGAAATGGCTTTTTTGCATATTGGCGTTATAGCCCTCTGAAATCCCTCCCCTCCCCAAGCCCCATCCTTCTCAGGAACATCTCCTAAAATCTCCAACCCGGAGCTGATAGCCATACTAGTCCTCCTCGTCTCTGTTATCAGCCCAGCCAAGGACCAACCAGTGTCCATCCAAACAACTAAAAAAAAAAGCCTCAAGAAACAACGTTCAGATCGACTAAAGTGGCAGGTCAGCATCAAGCGCGGCTCCCGAAACGCCGGGGAAAGCAAGAGAGACGACAGCTTCCGAAAGCGGGAATGAAAACAGGTAGCGGCACGCCTGGTGGGCTTGGCTGAACTGGAAAAAACAAGACCTCAGTGTCTGCCTACAAGGCATAACCGCCATGCTACAACCACAAGATTCTTTAGAATCCAGCTGCCTGTAATTTTGGGGTGCTGAGTCATCTCAGAAGCTGTTGACAAATCTTTTTGGTGCATCATAAACTTGAGGAAGATTATTTTGTAACTCTGGGGTCTGTGTGTGTGTGGGGGGGGGAAAGAATGCTAGGACAGGTTGTTTATAGTGCTCTTTGTTCTTCTGACTGTCCATCCACCGATTTATGTGCACAGGGGTTCATGCCAGGGGCCGCATGGCTTCAGCAAACCAAGGCAGTTTCCAGGAACAGAGAATGGGCAGGAGTTTGCACAACAGGGCCAGCAGACAGGAAAAAGTGCTTGAATTTTTCTCCCAATCTATTGTAACGCTTTACTACCAGACCAGGGAGTTCCAGTCTGTTTCCCAGTAGAAATGAGACACACCAAGGCAAGATAAAGGGGTTGCCACAGGTATGAATACTCAGGACAGTACTAAGCATCTAGAACAGTGGCTCTTAACCTTTTGGAGCCTGCAGACACATTTGGAATTCTGACACGGCATGGTGGATGCAGCCCCAAAATGGATGCCACAGGAGGTGGAGTCAACCACAAAATGGCTGCCCCAGCTTATCTTCATTGACACACTCAAGATCCCTGTGGGGTGTTGGCAGCTGCTGCTGAAACAACTGCTCGAAAAATCTGCACATCCTATCAAATCTCCAGGGGCCAATCAGAAGCCATGCCAGGCAAAAGCCCTACTTGGCTCCGCCCATTTCCTAAAAGTACTAGGCAGTTACTCAGAAAAGCATCAGCAGCCACTATGATGCCCATGTAAACTGCATTGGGGAACCTGATCAGAATATGCAAAAGCAGGGGGTGACAGTACTGACTGCTATGGAGCACCATAGAATCATAGAGTTTGAAGGGACCTCCTGGGTCATCTAGTCCAACCCCCTGCACTATGCAGGACACTCACATCCCAATTGCTCATCCACTGTAACTTGCCACCCCCTTGAACATTCACAGAATCAGCCTCTCCCTCAGATGGCTCTCCACCATCTTTGGGGGGGCTGTCCCGAGTCCTAAGGAGGAGGGACTGGTGAAAACTGGTATAACCGTATATATGAGTACTGGTCCTTTTGAAGAAACAAAAAAGAACAAATAAGTACGGTCTAAAAAGTGGTAAGAACATGTTCATTCTCCCTTGTTGCAACAACCGCGTGGGAGAGACACAGCGGAAAATGACCGACGCAATAGAGAAAAACTGAGTCTAAAACAGGATAATTTCAGACGCAACCAACAAACTCTCTATATTCCTAATGACTCAATTAACCACTCCCAGGAGCCCACTTCCCCCAGGGGGATCTTTGGTATGAGAGGATATCAGTCCATCACTCAAGGAAGGGGTCCCTTCTAAGGAAAGCATAAAGGACAAAGTGACAAAAAATCCCAGCTTCAAGTATAAGCTAATGTTAAGATTTAGGAGTGGAAAGGATCTTGAGGTCACAGTGGACAGCTCAATGAAAATGTCAACACAGTGTGCTGCAAACTACATGCTAGGGATTATTAGGGAAAAGGCTGTGAATAAATTTTTGCCTCTCTCCCAAGAGACTAGAAGAATTTGAGGGCACCCCATGAAACTGACGGGCAGTAGGTTCAGGGGCAGACAAAAGGAAATACTACTTTACACAGAGAATGATTACACATGGACTTTGCTGCCAGAAGATGTAGTGATGGCCACATGAATAAAAAGCTTTAAAGGGGGATTAGATTGATTCACGGAGGATAAGTCTATCAAATGGCTACTAGCTCTGGGGATTGAGGGGAACCTCCACCTTCAGAGGCACTAAATCGCTGAAATCAGGAGGCAACATCAGGGGAAGACCTCAGCCTATTTGGGGGGGGGATGTTGCTGAGGATTAAAAACACTTCAGTCTGCAGGTGGTAACAGTCTTCAAATGCTAGTTAAATGACTCCAAGTGCAAAAAAGATCTCTGGTTGCAAAAACTCCTGGGACAAAGACTCAGCAGCAGTTCTCTGAAAATGTACACAACTGCATGAAGCCTGGCTCTGTCTGCAGCACTAATTGGAATATAGAGAGCGCAGAAAAAAAACAGAAAAAGGTAGCTCTTTTTTATTAGGAATTCTCAGAATTCGGCTCAGCATCAGAAGCCAAACTGGTCAGCGTTATCCGGGTGGTTACATCCTGGCAGATGGTAAATGGTTGTGGGTGTAGAAAGCTTGCTTATTAATTTGAGCCATTTTACTTAAATTCTAACAAAAGCGTTTATGCAATTGCTGTTTGGGATTCCTTCCTGCTGCGTTTTCCACTTAGAGCTTGAAATGCCACGTATCTGTATGAAGGCAGAAGTTCTACAGCCATCCATGAGAAGAATCTTATTCCCTCTGCTTGGCTTCCATGTGGCCATTAAGAAACAACAGGCTTCCCTTGGTCTGACCCTTAGCCCAACACAACAAAGATGATCTCACCTGTAAACAGCAACAAGGAAATCTTTTGGTGTGTTCACCTGGGGAAAGGGCAGGCCAGGCCAATGAATGCCTCCAAGGGGAAGCATATGATGCAAGGGTTATCCAACACCCTCTTTCTGGAGGACATGTCCTCTGTTTCGGGTGCCTGTCTTCTTTGGGGCTCTTCTTTGAAAAAGAAGTGTTGTGGTTTATACCCCGCTTTTCACTACCTGAAGGAGTCACCAAGCGGCTTACAATCACCTTCCCTTCTTCTCCCCACAACAGTCACCCTGTGAAGTAGGTGGGACTGAGAGCTCTGACAGAACTGCACTAAGAGAACTGTCACTGGCCCAAGGTCAGCCAGCTGGCTGCATGTGGGGAAGCGGGGAATCAAATCCGGTTCTCCAGATTAGAGACCACCACTCTTAACCACTACATCAAGTTGATGAAAATATTCCCTCTTGGGGTTGGAAGGTTAGGAATATTCCTAGTAGGCAGAACTTTAAATAGTACGGGTCTTTTAAAGGAGATTTGTCACAGTGATCACTTGTTTGAAGCAGTCAGTTGGGAAATACGTCCCCTTTTATTTTGTTTTTTTTGCTTTTCAAAATATGGCGACCCTCTGGAGAAATTCACAAAAGCTTTTGCCAAAATAACAGCTGGCCACTCTCTGGGCCACAAGATTTCCATTTCTCTAGTGTAGAATAGCCCTCCGCTCTACAGTTCTAGCAGACAGCCCAAACCAAAAGGGGGGAGGGGAGCACGATTTGCACATGTGAGCGGGATCTTCACAGATGCACACAGGCCCATTCCTCGCACTTTGGAGAGCATCCTTCCAATGCACTTGGAAGTTTTGCACATCCCCTAACAATGCACAAAATCTATTACAGGATAGTGCTGTCTGCCTGCTCCCCCTTGCTCCCCGCTGCGGTGGGGCTCCCCCTCCCACCTCGGCCTTCCCCAGTTCAGGCACCCAGCCGGCCCGGAAACACAACCCTCCCGCCCGAGCCCATCTGGCCGCCCGCAATCGACTAAGCAGCGGCAGAGGCGGGGGGCCTCCCCAGAGGCAGGCAAGCGAGGGGGCTTTCTCTGCTGCAACCCTGCCAGCCACGGTTCCCGCTGGCCTTGCCAATTCCGGGATGTTAAATTCCTGGAGCTTTGGGGCGGACGGGATCTGGGAAACGGGGGGTGGGGGGGAGAAAGATTTGATCAGAGTCCCCTGTCAAAGCAGCCTTTTACTCCAGGGGGACGGCACTTTGTAGTTTGCAACTACCATTCCGGGAGATCTCCCGTCCTCTCCTGGAGGCTACGCAGCAAGCAAAGGTCCCGGCGCAAAGCGGCAGACCCAAGCCCGCGTAGACGCCTTGCGTGGCGATGACGTCACAGTTTCTGGGGACTTGGGCATTCTCTTAAAGGGACAGGCACGCGATTCCAGGGGTAGTCAAACTGCGGCCCTCCAGAAGCCCATGGACTACAATTCCCAGGAGCCCCTGCCAGCGTTCGCTGGCAGGGGCTCCTGGGAATTGTAGTCCATGGGCATCTGGAGGGCCGCAGTCTGACTACCCCGGAGAGCCTGTTTGGGCCGCTTTGCACAGGGTGACTTTTGCTTGCGGGGTTTGGGCGCAGAGCTCTGTGCTGGTCGGACCGAATTTTGGAAAAGGATCCCCATTCCTTCCCTCCGAGGTCTCGCGCCAGTTCTGCAGCGCCCAGCCCGGACCGCGAGCCCCTTTGCAAAGCCCCGCGCGCCCACCACGCACTCACCCGCCCGCAAGACCGCACCAGCCGAGCCGCCGCTTCCCGCTCCGCCTCCGACGGCCGCGCGCTTTATAGGCCAGGCAGGGCCGCCCCGCCCCCTTCCCGCCGTGCCCTCCCTCGGAGTCCGGGGGGAGGGGGTCGGCGGGCGCGGGCTGGGAAATTCCTCGAGGGTTGGGGGAGGGGTTGGCTTGCCACCCTTCCCCCATCCCCCCCCCCCCCCCCCAGGAAGGACAGCTCCTCTCCCGGCGACAGAGAGCCCTTCCCGGGGAGAAATGGCTGCTTTGGAGGGGGGACCCCATGGCATTGGGCTCCGCTGAACTCCCTGCCCGCCCCCTCTCCCGCAGAGCTCCAGAAGGCAATTAAGGAAGAGGGTGGCCAGCCTCTGGGTTACAGGGAGAGATTTCTTTTTTTTGGGGGGGGGGGCAAAGACGTCCGCCAAGGGGATGTTTATGAGGGCTGAAATCCCCCAAGAAAGTTGGAACAAAAGAAATAAGACAAAACACGACCTGTGTTACAAAACAAAATAATAGGTCAAGAGTCTTAAAATGCGAGAAAAAAGCAAGATGGAACTCATTGAGTTTCATGAAGGTTCTGGAAAGTGTTGTAAAGGTAAAGGTCTCCCCTGTGCAAGCACCGGGTCATGTCTGACCCTTGGGGTGACGCCCTCCAGCGTTTTCATGGCAGACTCAATACGGGGTGGTTTGCCAGTGCCTTCCCCAGTCATTACCCTTTACCCCCCAGCAAGCTGGGTACTCATTTTACCGACCTCGGAAGGATGGAAGGCTGAGTCAACCTTGAGCCGGCTGCTGGGAATGAACTCCTGGCCTCATGGGCAGAGCTTTCAGACTGCATGTAGCTTTCAGACTGCCTTACCACTGTGCAGCACAAGAGGTTCTAATTATATCTATATCTATATATATAAATAAAGGTAAAGGTATCCCCTGTGCAAGCACCGGGTCATGTCTGACCCTTGGGGTGATGCCCTCCAGCGTTTTCATGGCAGACTCAATACGGGGTGGTTTGCCAGTGCCTTCCCCAGTCATGACCGTTTACCCCCCAGCAAGCTGGGTACTCATTTTACCGACCTCGGAAGGATGGAAGGCTGAATCAACCTTGAGCCGGCTGCTGGGATCGAACTCCCAGCCTCATGGGCAGACAGCTTCAGACAGCATTTCTGACTTTAAAAATATCCTGTGCGCGGGCCTGAGTTGGGGGCAGCATTGCTAATCCCCAGAGAAAAGAACTAGTTTGGAGGTCTGTCCCGACGCAAGTCCCACCCACTCCCAGCTCCACCTCCATAGTCCCCACTGGATATTTCCGAACTCAGAGCTGGCAACTCTACTTTGGAAAGGTATAAGCTATCCAAAGTGGCCTTTTTCTGAGTTCTGTTGCCTCGAGATCAGCTGTAATCCCAGGGGATCTCCAGCCACCACCTGGAGGCTGGCAACCCTGCCAAAGAGCCCCATTTTTCTCAGTAACAGTGACAAAATTGTTGTGAAAAGGCCTGTTTGTTCAGTCACTCCGTTAGACTATGGGTATGACCAAGCAGGGCATTTCTTGCAAAAATGCAAGATTAAGAAGCATGCTCATGCAACTAAGTGTGCACATGAATTCAGGAAACAGAACTGCATGGGGTGGGAGATGTGCATGTTTCACAGCAAGAACCCTCAGAAGAGGTATTCTCCCCCTCCCACCATAAGGAATGCCTCTAATGAAGAAGCCCCACCCCTACTCTGGATTTGTAAGAAAATCTGCTACCCAGTTAAGTGGGGCATCTTTTTAAGTCACTGATCACAGCAGACTAGCAATCTCCTTAGTCTGAGGAAGAGTGCTTGCACTCGAAAGCTCACGCCTTGAATAAATCCTTGTTGGTCCTAAAGGTGCCACTGGACTCTGATTTTAATCTCCTTCCCTGTAAAACCATTACAATCCTCTCTAGTGAGCAGTTGCGTGCCAGCAGTGAATGCTGGTAGCTGCACCTACGGTAGGTTTTTTCTGAGAATTCAGGGGGATTCCCTGGGAGGAAAATAAAGAAAAACCCCCAAAACGGACTCAGTGCAGTTCCAAGTAAGTTAAAGGTGGAGAGACAAAAAGAGGGGGGATTGGCCTCCTCAAGCACTTGGTATATGGTATCACCCTCAATATATAACACACACACAAACACATACCCACAACCACAAATTGGGCCACCCCCGACTCCCATCTCCGTAGTGAGATTCTATGCTAGTGAAGTTGCCATCTTTTAAATTACTGGTGGCTGATGGCGGCTTAATTTCCTGTTTCATTGTTTCTGCAAATGGTTTTATCATTTTTTGGTAATATAGAAATATCATTGCTTATTATTATACATTTTTTGTTGTTAATGCATATTGTTGGTCTCCGTCCCAAGACGGTGAGTCAGAGATGGGCAGTATACAAATAGATAACTAGCTACATAGTGCAATACCACGGAGGGAGATCTGGCTTTCTTGTTGGTTTACGCCCCCACCCCCCCAATTCATGCCCCCAAACCTGAGAGACACTTGTGCAAAGTGACTGCACAAACCAAAACATGCTGAATCTGACTCTTTGCGACTCTCACAGGTTCCAATTGACATCTGCACGGCAGGCCGGGAACTTGGGAGTGATCTTTGATGCCTTACTTTCAGTGGAGGATCAGATCACGAAGGTAGCCCCGACGGTGTTTTTCCATCTGTGCCAAGCATGGCTATTAGTGCCTTGCCTGTCCTCAGAACACCGGCCACAGTGATCTGTGCAATGGTCACTTCCAGAATAGATTTCTGCAACTTGCTCTATGCAGGCCTACCCTTGTCTCTGACCTGGAAATTACAGCTGGTTCAGGATGCGGCTGCTAGGGTCCTCACAAGATCATCATGAAGGACCCACGTCCAGCCATTGCTGAGGCAACTGCACTGGTTGCCAGTCTGTTTCTGGATCAAGTTAAAGGTTTTGACTTTTAAGGCTATGTATGGCTTGGGTCCCATTTGGGTTGCTATGCCCCCGACAGGGCTCTCCACTCTGCAGGTATGAATTTGCTGGTGGGGCCCTAGGAAGGGTGCTTGGCCTCGATCAGGGCTCGGGCCTTTTCAGTTTGTTTGAGGTCGGTTTGAGCCCCTCCCCTGGTTTCTAGGTTTAGCTAATAAACCGACCTAGAACCCCTGTATGAGCCTCCCTCGGTTAACTTCCATCTCCAGGTGTTCCAGCCCATTGGTCAACTGCTTTAGAGGTTGGGGTGGGAGGGAGCAGCAGTATACAAATAAAATTATAAAGATAACTAAAGAGAAAGTCAAAAAAGCCACCAAAAAAGCCATAATACCATAAGCATACTAAATGGACGGAAAGTTTTGAGCTAGGGGGTTTCCTCCTCAGCTCCAAATGACATGGTTATATTTTTGTGTCTGGAACTACTGATGTGTGATTTGCCGTTAAGAACAGCCATTAAGGATTGAGCGGTGGCTTCTGGATGTCAAGAATTTAATTTTTCATCTCCCAAGCTGTGTCCTGATCCAAACCCACCACCTCCAGTTTGGTCTAGTGGTTACGAGTGCGGACTTCTAATCTGGCATGCCGGGTTCGGTTCTGCACTCCCCCACATGGAGCCAGCTGGGGGACTTTGGGCTCGCCACGGCACTGATAAAACTGTTCTGATTGAGCAGGAATATCAGGGCTCTCTCAGCCTCACCCTCCTCACAGGGTGTCTGTTGTGGGGAGAGGAAAGGGAAGGCGAATGTAAGCCGCTTTGAGACTCCTTCGGGTAGAGAAAAGCGGCATATAAGAACAACTCTTCTTCTTCAGTAATATCTGGGC
Organism: Paroedura picta; assembly: GCF_049243985.1. Taxonomy (NCBI): domain Eukaryota; kingdom Metazoa; phylum Chordata; class Lepidosauria; order Squamata; family Gekkonidae; genus Paroedura; species Paroedura picta. Next base: position 129,463,612 of record NC_135373.1, read on the forward strand.
TCTCTCAGCCTCACCCACCTCACAGGGTGTCTGTTGTGGGGAGAGGAATGGGAAGGCGAATGTCAGTTGCCTTGAGCTTCCTTCGGGTAGAGAAAAGCAGCATATAAGAACCAACTCTTCTCCTCCTTCTCCTGTGTGGCTTTAAGCTTTAATGGGGGGGGGGGAGCTGTAGCTGCACCATTTCTACCTCCCACATTCTTTAAAGCGACCTAGGGAGATGGTGTGTAACAGTAGAAGAGACTTTTTCAACCGTTTCACCATGGAGGTACCACTGAAATATTTTTCAGGCTCCAAAGTACCAGGAAGTGATGTCAGCCAGCCACACCTCTCTTCCATGCTCTCCCAGAAGAGGAGACCTGAGCAGCGAAGGTTTAAATGGCTGAGGCCCCTCCCTTCCCCACCCCCGCCAGGTCCATCATCGGCCACTTTGGGAGAAGATAGATCAACCTGGCCAAATAAGGGTAGAGATTTTGGGGAAATTTTAAACCCTCTTTTCCGTTTCTCAGAAGCAGAAATGATAAAGCACAGGGTAGGGTGGCTCTCTCCATCCGCCATTTTGAGTTATCCCATGCCACTGTACCAATGACGGGCCTTCATGGTACTGTACAGTACCTTGGTAGCATGGTTGGGAAACCCTGTGTAGAGGGAAAGAGTTAAACATCTTTCACCCGGCATATGGATTGGATCAAAGTCACCTCCATCAAAGAACTCCAGCATAGCTTTCCTACCCTCCTGATGAGGTCTGAGGTTCTCCCAAAATTACAGTTGATTTCCAGACAACAGAAAGATCAGTCCCCCCAGAAGATGTGGCAGCTTCAGAGGGTGGACTGTATAGCATCACATCCCTACTAATCGCCCTTCCCAAGCTGCTGTGTGGGGCTGAACAAAAGCCTCCATGATGAAAACAGAGTTTCACTTACCTGTAAACTTTGTTAATCAAGTGGCCTTCTGTGCAGCCATGCATCCCTCCCACCTTTTCCCACTGTGGACTGTGGAGCAAAGGTCTCCTCATGGCGGAGAAGGAAACTGAGGGAAACAATGCTTGCCTTACCTATGTCATATGTCCCCTTTGATGGGAAACAGTGCCTCTATGGACAAAGGGGATGGGAAGTTTCTTCAGAAAATCTTGAAAGCTCTTCTCTGCAGCTGGCCTCCAATCATGCAGTATCCCTGCACCGAAGGCCACACAGACAATGGTCACAGCTAAATACAACCCCATATTATTCTGCACTATTAATTATAGCCACATCCTCAGGAGCTTTGCTCTTTAGATCCCGTGCATTCTGTCAGCAGGTGGCACCAACTTAGCACACAAAAACAAGGGGGTTGTGAGGAGACCCAAAGGGCCTTCCCAACAGGGCTAGTCCTCAGGTTTTTGGCACTCAATGACATAAATTCATTATACTGAAAAATATGTTATTTGTGTGAGAAAAGGGATCTCTATAGACAGAACATTGCGGGATTCAAAGAATCATAGAATAATAGAATCATAGAGTTGTAAGGGGCCATACAGACCATCTAGTCCAACCCCCTGCTCTACGCAAGACCAGGCCTAAGCATCCTAAAGCATCCAAGAAAAGTGTGTATCCAACCTTTGCTTGAAGACTGCCAGTGAGGGGGAGCTCACCACCTCCTTAGGCAGCCTATTCCACTGCTGAACTACTCTGACTGTGAAATTTTTTCCCTGATATCTAGCCTATATCGTTGTACTTGTAGTTTAAACCCATTACTGCGCGTCCTCTCCTCTGCAGCCAACGGAAACAGCATCCTGCCCTCCTCCAAGTGACAACCTTTCAAATACTTAAAGAGGGCTATCATGTCCCCTCTCAACCTCCTTTTCTCCAGGCTGAACATTCCCAAGTCCCTCAGCCTATCTTCATAGGGCTTGGTCCCCTGGCCCCAGATCATCTTCGTCGCTCTACATTACAAATGTTTTGATTTTTATGTTGACGCTGTTGTTTTGTTGTTACCCACCCTGAGCAATATGGAAGAGTAAGTTAGAAATAAAATGTTGATATTATATTATTATTAGCAGATTCTTCAGGAAAGCGTGGAAGCTCCTCTTCCAGTCATTGTGTACCATGACAATTAACTAATGGAGAATATGGAATGTAGGAGTTTCCCCATTTCTCAGGTAAACCTTGTGTACAATTTGGGACTAGAATAAAAAGACAAATGACAAGAGAACTAAAGGAAGGTAGTTTCCTTGCTGACTCACAAGGCAGTGGTTTGGCTTCTGATGGTGGCTATTTTCTCTAGATGGTGACGTGGGAAGGAGAGATGACCAAGGTCTTTTTTTGTTTTTTTACTTTATTAGTAACTTTATTAATAATACATTTCCATAATAACATAAATCTTGTAGTCTTCCAATAAAACATGATTAAACTTCCAGTAACACTTTATACAACATATTGTATAATTTTTGTACACTGAGATAAATGCAAATAAACAAATTCTGAACCTCCTATTTAAATCTCAACTGAGGATTCCCACTCCAAATTTATATATGTTTTCCCCATATAATTCCAAAATGGTCTCCATTGATTTTTAGACTTTTCTAGGTTTGTGTCCTTAAACAATGCTGTGAATCTAGCCGTTTTTGAAAAATCCAATAATTTCATTTTCCAATCCTCCAGCGATGGGGTCTCCTTTGTTTTCCAAACTTTTGCTACCACCATCCTGGCTGCTGTTAAGGCATACAAAACAATATATTCAATTCTTTGGGTATTTCATCTCTCATTATACCTAATAGAAATAGTTCTGGTTTCTTTTTGAAGTTAACACCCAGCATTTTCTTAAGTTCTACATATATTTTATTCCAAAATTTAACCATCCCTGGGCAGCTCCACCACATATGGAAAAAGTGGCCTTCATTTATCTTACATTTATCTTACATACATTATCTTACATACGCCCCCCGCAGAGCCTTACGTTCTGCGGGAGAAAATCTGCTGGTCGTTCCCGGCCCCAGGGAAGTACGCCTGGCCTCGACCAGGGCCAGGGCCTTTTCGGTCCTGGCCCCTACCTGGTGGAATGAGCTCCCAGGAGAGCTGCGGGCCCTGCAAGATCTTCCATCATTCCGCAGGGCCTGCAAGACGGAGCTCTTCCGCCAGGTTTACGGTTGAGGCCGAGGCTAACATCTATGCCCCCCCCGGGGACCCGGGACCCGGGATTGAGATTGGGGATTAGTACCATCAGTATCCCCTCTCCACCTGCTTGTAGTAGGAGGGGGAGGTTGATTAGCCTATCTTGCCAGGTTAGCTTGCTAACCGATAATGTTATATTGTAATTGTTGTTGAGGGATTTTAATGGATTTTATTGGGGTTTTAAAATGTTGTAACCCGCCACGAGCCGTAAGGGAGTGGTGGGCAATAAATCGAAAGATAATAATAATAATAATAATTTCCAACATCTCTTGTCAGTATCCTGAGACCATTTTGCCAATTTTGACGGAGTTAAGTACCACCTAAAGTACATTTTATAAAAATTTCCCCTCAAATCATAACTATCTGAGAACTTAATTTGTTTCGTCCATAAATGTTCCCAAGTCTCCATATCTATTGGGTAGCCTAGATTCTTGGCCCACTTAACCATGACTAATTTAACACTTTCCGTTTCAGTGTCCCACACTAGTAGCATTTTATAAGCCTTTGATATAAGTTTCTCATCCTTGTCTATTATCTCTAACTCAAATCTGGATTTCTTAAAACTAAAGCCCGTTGCTTTGTCTCTCTTAAAACATTCATATGGCTGGTGGTACTGAAACCATCCATCCACTGCCTCAGACATTTCTTCCCACCTCAACATTTTAGTGCCTTCTTTTGAGTTAGTCAAAATATCTCTGTATCTAATCCACTGATCTCTCATATTCGTGGGGTACACCTCTCTAACCTAACTTTATATCTATTCCATGTCTGCAGTAAGGCTCTTCTTACGAAATGATTCTTAAAATCTTTATGTATCCTCTCTTTATCATGCCACATGTAATCATGTTATAGAGAGGAAACCCCCTTTCTGAAGAAATTCTTCTTTAAAATGTCTCTTCACACAAACAAATTTTGAGAAAGGGAGGCAGAATGGCCAGAATGTGCATCTCCTCGCCCCGAGATGCACAGAAAGCAAGATTTTTCTGTCACTTGTTAGAACTCGCAGAACGCAAGGCCCTGCAAGGGGCATAGGGCAGTAGGCGGTCCCTTATCAGGGAAAAGCAAGGTTATTTCCCATCTTTAAAAAAAATACTGTGTGTGTCAGAGAGCTCCCAGGGCTATATTTCACTAGGAGGAAAGTTGAGTAAGGACAGGGCAGGGGTAGAGGAGAGTTTTCCTGCTGAGAGGATATGTTTACAGGACGTATAGGAAGGCTTTGGGTGGAAATGAGGCCAGCGGTATGCCTCATGTGTGCATACACCACAGCATTTCCCAACAGGACATCCTGTGCTTCTCCTTTCCTGGCAACTGAAAGTGAAAGCAACAGCTGTTCGAGTTAGCTTAGAAAGTGACTTGAGGAATTTACCTTCATTGCTGCAATGGACACGTCAGTGTGGCCAGCGTCGTTTTCCCATGAAGAACTTTGTGCCTTTTAACAGCTGCATGACAAAGCAGGAAGCTCAGGGCGGGATTACAAATCGGAGAGAAGAAAACAGGGTTTCCAGAGCTGTGTCTCCCTGTTTGGGTTGCCAGCTCCTGGTTGGGAAGTTTTTGGAAATTTTGGAGAGTTGCCTAGGAGGGGCAGGGTTTGGAGAACTCACTTGGGTATAACAATGTCAGAGTCTACCCTCTAAAGTAGCGATCGCCAACCTGTGGGCTGCGGACCACATGTGGTCCGTCGACTAATTGGAGGTGGGCCCCGAAGGACGCCTTCTCCCCCCCCCGGCCCTTTACTTCATCCCCCCCCCCCAGCCCTTTACAACACACTTTGGGTGTCCTTGTCTCCCATCACTCCCAGATGGGACTATCTCGTTGCAGAGAAACAAGCTCAGGGTTCCCATTGATTTGTCATTGTCAGGAGGTAAAATTTCCATGAAAATAAAATGTCCCTTATGTTCATTGTTGTGGCGTGTGTGTATCTTATTTTGAAGGGGTGTTTAAACATTACCATAGCGATCAGAAAGCGTTAGGGCAGTGGTTGAGAGTAGAGGAGTAAACTACCCCCCCCACACTGGGCCTCAGTAAAATTGTCAAGCGTTGAGTGGTCCCCGGTGATAAAAAGGTTGGGGACCACTGCCCTAAAGCAGCCATTTTCTTCAGAGGAACTGAAATCTGGAGATAATTTCTAATTCTGGGAGATCTCCAGGCCCCACCTGAAGGATTCTTTACCACTTTTTCAGCCCTAGTCCAAGCCTGGTGGAACGGTCTTCCGAACGAGAATATTTACTAATCAGTTTCACTACTCAGCGTGAACTGTTCTCAGGATTCAGCCATATTGACATGAATTAGCAAAACAAAATTTGAATCCCATGGCTCCTTTAAGATCAACAAAGCTCACACCTTGACTAAAACTTTGTTGGTCTTAAAAGTGCCACTGGACTCAAATTTTGACCTCAAGATACAGCACTTCCAATGGCGAAGCAAAAAGGCCAGAATTTTAGGCTACAGTGCCACCTTTTGGACGGTGGGTTGAGGAGAAAGGGAATGCAATGTTTAGCAATGACTCATTTAGGAGTGTGTGTGTGTGTGGGGGGGGGAAGAGGATGGGATACACCAACTCACAAAAATGTAGAAAGTGTCAACTCATGGAAACCAAAGAAAAAACAACAGGGTGTTGCCATCTTCTCTGAGTCTGTGTATTACTATCTCTAGAAGAAGGAGAGGGGAAATCCCAGCAATTCTGCTGCATCATTTACAGATCACTGGAAGTGAGAAGAACTGTTAAATTAGCGATGAAGTTTAGGCTTTCCCCACAACACTGATTCCCACTTTGGCCCTGATGATTCCCTCCCTCCACAGTGTCTGGGCCATGATTCTGGCAACTGCTGCTGAATCAACAACACAATAAAGCTCAGGGATGACCAAGTTCTGTACGCTAAGGAAACTCAAGGCCGTGGGGGAATTTTATCCCACAAATTCTCTTCTCACAATCACATGCGCTCTCAGTCCATAATAAAAGTCAGCACCGTCTGCAGTTACGCATACCTTACGACATCCAGTTTAGACTGTGGTAACAGGCTCGACGCTGGTCTCTTTGAAGGGTGCTCGGAAACCGCTAGTAGTTGAGGTTGCAGCTGCTGTGTTGTCGGCGGTGGGAGCCACTGAGTCCGTAACATAACCATTTCAACAATCTCTGCTCGCCTCCGGAGTCTGCCAGCCTAAACTAAAGTGCTCCCCTTGACCTTCCAGGCCTAAACCAGGGGTAGTCAAACTGCGGCCCTCCAGATGTCCATGGACTACAATTCCCATGAGCCCCTGCCAGCGAATCCATGGACATCTGGAGGGCCGCAGTTTGACTACCCCTGGCCTAAACTGTCTCAGACCAGGTTTCCTAAGAAGCCACCTTTTCCTCGGCTGAATCTTCAGCGACACCAAGCAGAAATCCTCCGTGTTATAGACTCTCCTCTGAAGTCTTCAAAGGATGTACCACATTCTGCTGGCCTATAATAATTTTAAACTGGGTTGGAATGGCCACCGTCCCCATCCTGGAGACATTTCTCCTCCCGCGCCCAGCAAATAAACTTAAAATGGAAAAATGGATCATCCAGGAATGTATATGTGGGATTTTGCTAATTGTGATCAGACCCAAACTGCACCCTACGTAAACAGTGGAAATTTATGAGCCTGAGCTATTCCGTTATCTGGGTTATTTATCTGAGGTAAATGTTGCTATGCTGAACTTTATTAGGTTAACAGGCTTGTTTGCGGTTCAAGCGGGTATATTCATCTGACTGCATGTCTTCAGAGAAAATACAGCCAAGGAGATACTGAACAAATAGTCACTAAAATACAGAAAGCCACTTTAACTTATTATTTGGGCCCCAAAGTGGCTCATGACGTCATTCTCTTCTGCTATTTTATCATTACAACCCCCCCCCCCACTCTGTAAGGCAGTTTATGATGAGATGACTGGCCCAAGGTCACCCGGCGAGCTTCCCTAACAGAAGGAGGATCTGAATTCGGGTTGCACAGATCCTAGTCTCGGAATTTTAAGAAGAGTTGTTTTTTATACCCCACTTTTTACTGTCCAAAGGAGTCTCAGAGCGGCTGACAATTGTCTTCCCTTCCTCTCCCTACAATAGACACTCTGTGAGGTAGGTGGGGCTGAGAGAGCTGTGACAGAACTGCATGGTCACAGCAGCACTATCAGGGCTGTGGCAAGCTCGAGCTCACCCAGATGTCTGTATGTGGAAGAGTGGGGAATCAAACCCAGCTCTCCAGATTAGAAACTGTTCTTAACCACTATACCACTATACCACACTGGCTATCAAAGCAGCTTACAAATGCCTTCCTCTCTCCAGAACAGACACCCTGTGAGGTAGGTGGGGCTGAGAGAGCCCTGACAGGACTGCTCTGTGAGAACAGAACTATCATGGCTGTGACTGCCCCAAAGTCAACCAGCTGGCTGCACGTGGAGGAGTGATGAATCAAACCTTACTCACCAGATTATAAACTGCCACTCTTAACCACCACTCCACGCTGGCTCTCAACCACTATACTACTTAACTTACCAGCAATTTTTAAAATCATTCCAGTTTCCAAAGATTTCTGGCAACAGAGCAGTTAGGAGTAGAATTAGGAAAACATTATGGTGATAGTCTTGTTTTTTATGCTCACCTGGACAGTTTGTAACGGGTAAATTCTTGGACAATGCACTTGTTTGGTATGCTTGGGTGGGGGAGCCTCTGCATGGCATGCAGGAGGTCCCTGGTTCAATCCCCGGCATCTCCAGTTAAAAGAACCAGGCTGTAGGTGAAGTGAAAGTCCTGTACCTGAGACCGAGTTGGTTATATTAACCTTGATGGACCGATGGTCTAATTCAGTATAAGGTCGCTTCATCTCTTTGTTTCTCTTCTGTCTCTTTGCTCTTGTTGCAGCTGGATACACCTTTTTTTAAAAAATCATCAGGGTGGTACAACAGACTTAAGTAAATGCCTACATGCTCACGAGAGCAGGTGCTGTTTGGTACACGGACCCAGAGTAAAAAAATTTGTTAAACAAAAGATTACAAGCACCAATCAGACATCTGTGACGGAGGCAGGGGCACCCGGTCTCTCAAATGGCACAGGTCCTTCGAAAGCACAATTCAGCCCACATGGAGAGGAGCTACACGTGCTTCCGTGTGCAGGTAAGCAATGTGCTGAGCAGTGTTCCACGGAAATTAAGAAAAAAAATACATTTCTGAGTCCTGCACTGGCAACCGAGCTGCAATCCGCAAAACAAATCAAACTTCAGCCAACAGCAACGTAAGAAAAAAAAGAATTAATGACGTTTATTTTATTTTTTTTAGTTGGCGACCCAAGGTGCTAAAATCTTTTAACACCATCAGCGCAAGTGTGCATAAGAACGTACAGAATGAAAAGAATGAAATGCAACCGTGGGGGAAGGTAAAACAGGCTTCGGTTTCTTGAACATGGAAAAAGTACGGTCACTCAGTTTCCTGTTACACTGCACACACATCAGCTATAAAACAGTCTGAATATCAGAGTTCCCACCTGTCCCGAGGGGAAGGTACCACAATATATCCCCTTCGCCGGAACTGGTTTTGACATACAAATGTACTTCACTCTCTCTCTCTCTGTATATATATACACACATACACACACGCGCGCACACACAGGTGTATAAAAAAATTAAATTACTTAAATGCCATCAGAACCCGGCATTAACTCAACTTGAAGCTTGTGTGACGTTCTCATCCCCTCAATTATCCTGCTTATGAAATCCCTGGGAGGTGGGAAATTCTGGGCCCTTCTATGCACATCAGGCAATGGGAGAGAATCTCCCCTGCTTCTTAATATCAACCATCTGTGTCATGGCATTGTTTATTGCTAAAAGGAAAAAGAACAGTTTCAACTCACAGCATGTATTTTTAAAAAAATCAACTCGTAAGGTTGGAAAACACACACAGGCGCAGACTCCCTGTCCAAATGTAAACATTCTGGTTCAGTTTGTTTTCTTAAACCCAAAACCAAGAGAGCATTTGGAGGAGGGGTGGCCACAGGTTTCTTTGGGGAAGGCGGGGCTGTCTATCAAAAAGCTCCCATTAGTCGATCATGCGACCGTAGACGTAACTGTGGATGCTGCGAAACAGGTTTAAAAAAATAGGAAGATTAAAAACCCACAGAGAGAACAAGTGTACTCCTTGTTACTTCTGCATTAGCACCGAGTCCTATAAAGGAGGGCCAGACGCTACGCTTAAAGACGGAGCAAGACTCCCAGAGGGAGCACGGAGGCCACAAAGTATTACAGCCGGAGAGAAAACACGAGTCATGTTCCCGGAGCCATAAAACCGACCATTTGAACGAGAAAGGGCCAATCTGTCTTTACATTCAGTACATGGAGATGAAGTCCCTAAATTGAGGCTTGAGCTAAAAATGTACGGGGGGGGGGAATAAATGGGGTATATTAAGAGTTGAAATGCATTCTTCTAGCTTTCCGGAAAAGATGGGACTCGTGTCTTGTTGCTGGCTTGGGATGGAACCAGGATTATTCATAAGGAACTGATATATTGATTGATGTTCTGCACTACTCTAGAGCAGGGGTAGTCAACCTGTGGTCCTCCAGATGTTCATGGACTACAATTCAGCATTTGCTGGCAGGGGCTCGTGGGAATTGGAGTCCATGAACATCTGGCGGACCACAGGTTGACTACCCCTGCTCTAGAGTACAAGAATGCCTAAAAGCCAGGCTCAGTTTCTATTTGTTTGCCGGATGACAGCTTGTTCTTCATAGCTTTATTGACTTGGGTGTAGCAGAAATGGCCTGCGACCCTACTGACAACAGCAATACACACACTGCCTCATCAGAAATGTCGGTGGGCGATGCATGCTCTGTTAGTTAATAGACTTTGGCTCACAATATGCACAATTCGAATCTGGCCTGTGGTACGGATGGAGAAGGGAGTCAATCTAAATGCTAAATGACAGCAGCCTGTTTGGAAATGAAGGTGGGCACCCTCTCTTTGATCTACATTAACAAAAACAAAGCAGCGGAATAACAGCTCCATCCTAGAAGAAAGAGTGCTTTAATCTTAAACATACAGCCACGCTCCCTTTTCTGCTAGGCTGCAGTCGTGTGGAAGATGTTATGATTGAGACACCATTTTCCTCTTCCTCAAAGGCAAGAAAGGGCAGGGATCCATCAATCCCATGAGAACGTACCCTAGACCAGGGGTAGTCAACCTGTGGTCCTCCAGATGTTCATGGACTACAATTCCCATGAGTCCCTGCCAGTTTGCTGGCAGGGGCTCATGGGGATTGTAGTCCATGAACATCTGGAGGACCACAGGTTGACTACCCCTGCCCTAGACAACTTAGAATAACTGAGCAGGGGTGGCCAAACTGTGGCTCTCCAAATGTCCATGGACTACAATTCCCATGAGTCTGGCCAATATATTTCTGCCTTCCAAGGTTCTACAAACTCTACTCTGGCACTAAATCTTCCGTAGTCACATTCAAGTTTTTTTTTTTTTGTGTCGCTAGCTTTCTCCCTACCACTTCACCATCAATTGTCTCCTTGGTATTTCAAAGCTTCAACACTTTCATACGGAAGTGGGTAAGCACTTTAAAAATGTTTTCGGTTCCCATCCCCAACCTTTCCTGGCTTCTTGATGGAGAAACAGGTGTCACGGTTCTACAATGCAAGGTTTCATTTCACAAAACTCAAGGCGAAAATCAAAGAAGGGTGGCATAGGCCACGTATGTAACCACTAGCAAGATTGCTTAGATGTATGTCTTCAAATCTGTAGCCGGGATCAAACACAGTGGAAAAATGTAATGACCTCAACCTGTGAAAGAGTCCTGGGGCCTCCTACCTCCTAATGGAGATATTTTGTTGCTGCTTTTCAGAAATGAATTACTGCATGGACACGATAGGCGGGAGGTGATTTATCCGTTTTGCAGGAGGAAGAAGACCCGCCCAGAACAACAAAACAAGGGAAGATGGCGGTCTGAACTGGCATAACAGCAATTGGTGGGATCCATCTGCTGAGTTTAAATCAACAGCAGTCCTGTAATGCAGGGGTAGTCAACCTGTGGTCCTCCAGATGTCCATGGACTACAATTCCCAGGAGCCCCTGCCAGCAAACGCTGGCAGGGGCTCCTGGGAATTGTAGTCCATGGACATCTGGAGGACCACAGGTTGACTACCCCTGCTGTAATGTATTAAATGTGACGGGAGAAAGAAAACTGCTACAGGAAGGGACACAAGCTGACTCCTCAGGTCAGTCTATATTTGATGGTTCTCTCGGCTCTTGATGTTTATAATGCCTACTCTTGAAAGCCCTGCTTTGTGAATTAAACTTGAATTGGCAACTGGAAAATGGGACCAAATGAAAGAGATAAGAGCACTTAAAAAAAAATCCTTCGGAAATGGAGAGGCCAGCATCGAAAACATACGTGCATGGTTTTTTTGGAGAGTTGGGCTGGAATTTGAAATCTTGAATCTGAAAAAAAGTCAACCCTATGAGTCCCCTTTTCAGCCAGACTCTGTGGAAATATGCACAAAAATAAGTGGGCAAGACTCAAAGAGGGAGCCTGGGTTATAAAGGCAACTCTTTCACCGGGATGATTTCTCCTTTTGGCATCAGCCACACTCTGTCTGCCCTTTATGTTAACTTAAATATCAAAATGCACAGATATCCTGTTCGAAGAGCAACCTCAACCATGGAGGTTTAATTCTCATTCTGGGCCAGGCCTTTATGGAAGAATGAGGGCCACTAAGGGACACCTGGCAAAACCCTTGCAGGCATTCTGTTTCAATTTAAAAGATAAGGGAGAAGTTATCCTTCATGGGTAGCTCGTCGCTTGATTAGTGCAATGCTGTCTGCAGAAAAATGGTAGCAACTGGGCCCATTCCACACATGTTGGATAATGCACTTTCATCATGCTTTTGCAGCTGGATTTTCCTGTGCGGAACAGGCAGGTCTATTTCTAAGATGCACTGTAAACGCGTTATCCAACATGTGCGGAATGGAGACTTCCTGGGCATTCACCGTATTAAATTTTTTAAAAATCTGGAAAAGTTGGGAACAGATGAAGATGGTCTTTTACCACCTGTTCAGGACATTACAAAGAGCATCTTTCAAAAACAGACAAAGCATTGCTCCCCTGTACATGCTCCCTTCCGAAAGAAAGCATGACTTTGAGAAAAGCAAACATTATGAGTCGGAAGTACAACGTCTCAGCAGTCGGCTGGGGCATCTTCATCCGTTTACGCCAAAACACTTAAGAAAGCAGGGAAGCAACACCCCTAACATTTGAAGCATCTCCGTCCTTTTTTGAAAACCTTCAAACAGGAGGCCATCTGCCCACCATAAATGAGGAGAAAATGCCCTTCCCCTCCCTTTGGCAGCCCTTTTCGTTCTTCACGCCAACTGGAAAGGCTCCTACATCAAAACGCTGAAAGAGTTCCATTGAAGAAAGGATGCTCCCGGCTTACATGCGCCCCTTCCCCTCTCCTTGCGCTTAAATTCAGACCAATGCTACAAGGCCCGCCGTTCATAAGTAGGCTGAAAAGTCACAATGGCTTTCTCTGGTGATCAGTACCTAGACCGACTTTGAATGCCCTGTGATGTTAAAAAACAAAAAGGTGCACGAGTTCCATCTGAACGCTCAGTTTCCGTCTGAGGATTAGCGTCTTCTTTTAAATTCTCTCATGCATGCTACCTTTCTGTCCGGTTCTGACAGAGAAGCAGCAGGGGCCAGCTGCCAATCGCTGGGAGGCTTAACTTTTCCCCACGGCGAGCTCCTGCAGAGCCAGGGTGGCAACAAGACACAACGGCTGAAAGCAAGGATGTGTGTTTCCTGGAGAGGTTGATTGCTGTTCCCTCCAGCTTGCAGCCTCCACACACACCCTTGAAAGTAGGGCTAGGTTACCTACATAACAGCCACATCCTAAGCCCTTCCACAGGAACAGGGGCTTCAACTGGAAAGAAACCTAAGAGAAACAATTCCCCTTTCAGAGGCGCTGGCTGTAGACGATAGTGAGGAATCCCCCTGTGGCTCTGTCTCGTACAAACTACTGTTTCGCCTGCCCACCGAGTATGGGACAGTACTCTTGCCCCTCAAAGAGAGTTTCGGCAGGAGAGCTTTCTCCTGTCCAAGCACTGCATTCTGGGAAAGCGGAGCAGTGCAAGCCTCTCTTCTGCATATTATTGATGGCACAGAATTGCTGCTCTCATCTTAAGCTCGGGAGCCAAATGCAATAATGGGTTTAATTTCAGACACAGACACTCCCCCCCCCACCCCTTCCAGAGTGAGCTAACGTCTCCCTTGGCTGTAAATTAAAAACAGCAAGAACAACAGCAGAGTTAGAAACCCAGAGCGGTAAAAACAAAGAGTGCTTCAATACTCGGTGCCAATTCACCTTTAAAAAAATTAACTAAAAATGAAGAATAGACTTTCGGAAGTTTCAGGTTGGCACCATCCAAGGAGGTCTGGCAAAGGACCTTGTGTGCTTACGGGATCGTTCGGCTGGTGGCAGAGAAGAGTTGAGTTTGTGTTGTGTTCTATTTGCTACTGCAGGGGGTGAGGAGCCCTAAGCCCCCAAACCATTCCTGGGAGAGACCCTGGGAGGCTTGTGCTGATCCGTCACTTGGAGGCAGGCTAGAAGGAACCCTTGGGGGCAAGGGGGGGGGGTCACGCAGCGAAGAGAGGGAGCGGCCATGCCTCCGCACAGGAGTGCTTTTGCTACAAAATGTATGGCAGGTGTTAAACAAGCCTTCCCATTGATTTGGGAAGCAGAAGGGAAATCCGTGCAGGATGAAAAATCCTGACCTCAGCAACCTCTGCACCAGGGGTGGGAGATCCAGCAAGGAACCTGCTTGGAAATCCTGTACCTGCAAGGGAGGGGCACGTTATATATTTTTTTAAAAACCCCAAAACAGCCAGATTCCACACCCTCGAACTTCAAAACGTCTCCTCTCCACGGCTGATGATGCAGTGCGTAACAGAAACACCATTGAGAAGAACCCTAATAAGTAGATTCAGGAAGTGGTCGGACAAACCGGGAGGGGATGCACAACACGCACACATTTTCCCATCACTCTCTCGCTTGAAAATGTACAAACACAAATCTTCTTTCAAGTATTAAAAAAGAAATAAAATAAGTTAATGAACATTAAAGGATCCTAAAGTGACTAAAGGGCCTGGGCAGGTCTCTTTTGCTTCATTTCCGATGTGCAAAAAAAAAAGAGAAGGAAACCCTATTAAAAAAAGACACCATACTGAGCAGTCTTAAGAAGCTGAAGGATGCTCTGAAAAAGCGGCCTCCGAAATGCTTCAAAATGAGCCCATTTTCTTATATCAGCACTTTCCAGTGTCAGAATGTTCACAACGGAGAACTCCAATAGTCATTTGTCCTCTTCTTTTTTTTTTAAAAAAAGTGTATCAACAGATAGTGGAACACAGTCGCTTTGTGTCCAGAACACGGCAGGGTTGAGAAGGAGGATGGCCCCCTTGATTCCCTTCTAGTGGCCGTGGCAACCAGTGGGTGGATGCAGGGAAGAGACCCGAGTCCGTTCGGGTCTGGGACTTCTTGCAGAAGCTGTAAAAGGGCCCACATGTGTCTCAAACGAAAACCAGCCTTGACAAGATTCCAGTCCTCTCTGTCTCCGGGGTCCTTCAGGCGTCTTTGGTGGGGAGAACCTTTCTGAGCTCAGGGTCTGGTGGAACTCCCCTGGTCAAGGGGTTGGCTCTCCTATGAGCGGCTGCAGGATGTTGTCATTCTACAAAGAAGAGAGAAGCCATTTCTCTCCTTTGTAGTGGGGAAAACTAAGGACACAACCAGTGAGGCCAAACATGAAAAGGGACAGGCTGCAAGTCCACCTAGATCAGGTTTCTTTGTGTAAAAAAAAAAAAATCCAACAACACAAAATATTTTCAATCTCCGTCCAAGGAGACTTGTAAGCAGTTTCTCAAAGAATGCAAAACAAGCAAACAAAACAACACTGCCCCTCCCCCCATGGCCTCTTGAACAGGTCCACGAGGAAGGCACGCAACTTGAGGTCGCCCACCTTAGGCTTCCGTTTGCACTGGACTCGGCGCCTTTAGAACCAGCCCCCTTTTGGGGGCTGAGTGGAGCCTCTAGCTCAAGCACTCAGATGCTGAAAGAACCTCTCCGCCCAACGAGGGTTCCAGGCCAAGCTGTCTCCACCTTCTGGGCACCTCCAGCCAACTTGGCCATCGCCAACAGGACGTCACTGATCAGCAGCAGGGAACGGCGCAAACTCAGGACCAATTCAAGTTGAACCCCTTGGACAGCATGACTGCCTCCAGGTCCTTGTCTTCCTCTCTCTCTCGGAGCCTCTGCTCCTCAAGGAGGGCCACCAGGGAGTCTCTCTGCTCCACCACTTCGAGCATCTCATTCAGGATCCTCTTCTCCTCAGACAGCTCTTCATCCGTCTTCAGATGATCTAGAGAGAAGGAGGAGGGCAGGAGTCACGGAATTCAAAGGTTCAGCACTGAATTAAGGGGTGCCAACTCCCAGATGGAACTCGGGGATCCCATGGAACTACAGTTCATCTTTAGACTAAAGAGATCAGTCCCCCTGGAGAAAGCGGCTGCTTTGAAGGGCGGAATCCATGGCATTCTACTCCACTGAGATCCCGCCCCCCTCTGAATTCCGCCCACTCCCGTGTTCCAAAATCTCCAGGTATTTCCCAACTCAGAGCTGGGAACTCTGGCTCAGATGCTTCAAATGTGGTGAAACTTACTACTGAAAAGAGGTACACAGCTAGGGCATGGCTAGTTGAAAGTTAAACCATCCTTTTTTGTTTATTTGTTCATACAAGACACAGTGACTCTGCCCAGGTTCATAGATAATAACAGAATGTGCATCGTCAGCTTCTGACTAGCTGTAGGTGTAGGCCCCCAGCAAACGTCCAAGCATGAGTGGGGATTTGAACCTGGGTCTCGCAGATACTATTCCTGCAATCTTTATTTATGTATATATGTGGCGCAGAATGGTAAGGCAGCAGACATGCAGTCTGAAGCTCTGCCCACGAGGCTGGGAGTTCGATCCCAGCAGCCGGCTCGAGGTTGACTAAGCCTTCCATCCTTCCGAGGTCGGTAAAATGAGTACCCAGCTTGCTGGGGGGTAAACCGGTAATGACTGGGGAAGGCACTGGCAAACCACCCCGTATTGAGTCAGACATGACCCGGTGCTTGCACAGGGGATACCTTTACCTTTACCTTTTAATAATATATAAATATATTATATTTATAGAACTCTGTGGCACGCCATGTCCTGTAGCGCTACCTGCTGTCTCCCCTGATTTGTCAGGGATGTGCTTGCCAATGGAAACGGTAGAATTCTTCTGGGGTCAAACGTAACCCAAACCCATGCGCTTACCCTCCACCGCCATCCTCTCCCGGAGCTCTTGCTGTAGCCGGCTTTGCCTGTCCTCCAACTCTAACTCACGAGCGCTGCAAGGAGAGACAGAGAATTAGTGTGTTTTCTACTCATGGCGATTTGGACAAAAGTCTAAATCAGGGGTAGTCAGACTGCGGCCCTCCAGATGTCCATGGCCTACAATTCCCAGGAGCCCCTGCCAGCGAATGCTTAAATGGTTTAAATTTACTGACCAAATATCTAAAGATGGTCCCGAAACTGAATGTTCAGAAGTCCTTAGCATAGAAGGCGAATTTCCACCAGACCAGACCAGACCAGACAGACCAGGGATTCTTTGTTGGGGGGTGGGGGGGGGTGGAGCATCATCTGGACATGGAATTGGGATCACTGTGGGTGGGCAGGTAGTTATGAGTTTCCTGCACAGTGCAAGGGGGTTGGACTAATGACCCTGGAGATCCCTTCCAACTCTATGGTTCTATGATTCTAACCACTCGGTTCTCATTACAGCGAAGTGCATTTTTGGATAGCTTTCTTTTTGATACCGCAGTGAAAATGACAGGCAGGAGAATCAGGATAGACATAAAGTGGGGGGGACTTCTTTCTTACAACAGGTAGAATCCTATAACCCAGAGGTGGGCCTATGGCTTTAAAAGAGGATTTAAAATGTATTCAATTTCTCCTGATGGTTAAAGGAAACTTCTGTGTTCAGAGGCAGCATAACCCTGAATATTAATTAGGGGAGGCAACAACAGGGGGACACTCCGGTTTCGGTGCTGTGCTAGACCTTCAAGGTTTCTGTGGGATATAGCAGGGGTAGTCAACCTGTGGTCCTCCAGATGTCCATGGACTACAATTCCCATGAGCCCCTGCCAGCAAACGCTGGCAGGGGCTCATGGGAATTGTAGTCCATGGACATCTGGAGGACCACAGGTTGACTACCGCTGGGATATAGGATGTATGAACGAATCCAGCAGAGTACTTCTTATGTCTTTATCATTAACAGATCCTTTAGTTTCTACCCTATTCACCTTGTTTATGAGCATTCATATTTTTATCTTGTCCTTCCTGGAGAGCCAGTTTGGTGTAGTGGTTAGGAGTGTGGACTTCTAATCTGGCATGCCAGGTTCGATTCTGCACTCCCACACATGCAGCCAGCTGGGTGACCTTGGGCTCGCCACGGCACTGATAAACCTGTTCTGACTGAGCAATGATATCAGGGCTCTCTCAGCCTCACCCACCCCACAGGGTGTCTGTTGTGGGGAGAGGAATGGGAAGGCGACTGTAAGCCGCTTTGAGCCTCCTTCGGGTAGGGAAAAGCGGCATATAAGAACCAACTCTTCTTCTTCTTCTTCTAAGGCGGCCTTTCTCAATTGTTTTACCATTGAGAATCCCCTGAAATGTTCTTCAGGCTTTGTGAAACTCCAGAAGCAATGCAATCATGCAGAATATGGTTGGGAAGCCGAGATGTGGACATGCCTACCCAGAGTCCCTCCCCTTCCCACCCCCCTCCCAGCCCAGCACTGGTCATTTTTGGAGGGGTGGGTCGGTCAAAATGGCCATAACTAAATGTTTAACAATTTAAAACAATATATTAAAAATGAATGAACTCCCACCCATTTGCGAAACCCTTCCAGGGCTGTCAAGAAATCCCAGGGTTTCACAAAACCCAGGTTGAGAAAACCCGTTCTAAGGAACTTAGATCACCATAGGTGGTTACCATTTTGCACTTACATCCATCCCAGGGGTTAGGTTAGGTGGGGTCAGTGCAACTGGACCCAGACAATCCAGCAAGATTTGTGGAACAGTAGAACCTGGGCCCCATCACTTCTAGTCCATCATAATAGCCATTAAAGCATGCCAATCCCTGCATCAATCTGCATCCCTAACCTTGGTGGGCTGATAAGGCTGGTTGGAATTGTGAGAACAGACAAGTGGCACTGCCAGAAAGTGGGAAGCAGGGCCAATAAAAAATGGCGGCCATTGGAATGAAGCCATCACAAAATGGCTGCCATGGGAGGAAGCCATCATAAAATGGCTGCCATGGGAGGAAGCCATCACAAAACGGCTGCCATGGGAGGAAGCCATCACAAAATGGCTGCCATTGGAATGAAGCCATCATAAAATGGCTGCCATGGGAGGAAGCCATCATAAAATGGCTGCCATGGGAGGAAGCCATCACAAAACGGCTGCCATGGGAGGAAGCCATCACAAAATGGCTGCCATTGGAATGAAGCCATCATAAAATGGCTGCCATGGGAAGAAGTGGGGATCTGGTCTTTGTCAAAGGAGGAGATACTGCTCTATTTCAGCTTCCAAAGGAAGGGGAAGGTTTCCTCCCTATGTGGCCATGAGGAGAAGTTGCCAAGATAAGAGAAGGAAAGGAAGTCTGTGTCAACTGTGACCAAGCGGAGGACTCAGCATTTTGCTACACAGGCTTAGAAACTCAAAGTTTTGTTCATGTTCCACACTTGAGATGTTCTGGATTTCTATCTAGAATGAACAGGGGTCAAGAAACACCTGGGCAGAAGCTGTGCTGGAAACAGCTGGCCTGACTAGTGATGGGCGGCAGCTCTACCTGTATGCCTGCCTGTAAGCAGCCAGCTGCACGTTTCCCATCTGTGTGGTCCATGTGAACCAATTCCCCAGCTCACTCACAATATCATCAGCTCTGACTCGTAGCGCACCAAGGCATTCTTCTCCTGCACCAGCTTGAACCATTCCTGCATCAGCTTGGGGTCGTCCTTCTTCCCCATGCCTGCCAAGAGAAGAATGTGAGTTAGCCCTGGGTGAGGTTTGTTGTCAGCTCCAAAAGACCCCCCCTCCCCACCACCCAGCAGGCAGGAGCAAATGTGGCAGGGCAAAATGTGCAAAGAAAGCTGAGCAAGATGCTGCCAGAGCACTCTCATTGGGTCTGCTAAAGCAGGGGTAGTCAACCTGTGGTCCTCCAGATGTTCATGGACTACAATTCCCACGAGCCCCTGCCAGCAAATGCTGGCAGGGGCTCATGGGAATTGTAGTCCATGAACAACTGGAGGACCACAGGTTGACTACCCCTGTGTTAAGGTTGCTTACAGCATATAGAAGGTGAATCACTACCTCCTGTCGTAAAGATCTCTCTTTTGGAGCCAAGTAGCCTGAATTCATTTCTCCCCGCTGCACCTCAACACCAAACAAGCAGCCGGAGTCATGCTGTCCTGCTCAGCACCCTGATTCTATTGTCCCTTCCATTTTGGATATATTCAGGCACTTCAATACAGCCCTCAACTGGAGCCTTATACAATGAGGCTATTGATGTTACCACTCATCATTGGGCAAGATGCCAATGGGGTGCTAGGTGGATACTCATAACACAATCTGATCCCTCCCTCATGTGCACATCTCCGAGCTCCCAGCTTGGCGCATAGCTGCCGAGGAATCGGCTGACAGAAACTGTGTGAATTCAGTCCTGGCAGCTCCTTACTGCAGGGGTAGTCAACCTGCGGTCCTCCAGATGTCCATGGACTACGATTCCCATGAGAATCATGGGAATCGTAGTCCATGGACATCTGGAGGACCACAGGTTGACTACCCCTGCCTTACTGGACTGCTTCAAGATTGACTTTGGCCATCTTTATGCTGACTCATAGCCCTGCGAGCTGCACTCCCTCCTGGTGAAGCCACCCCAATTCTCTTAAGGCTAACCACTGCCCCCAACATTTGGCTTTTACTCCTCACACCAAGTGACTCTGCTCAACACACATTATAAGTGCCTTTCGTTTTTTTAAAAACACGTTCCCAAATTGCAAAAGTGCAGATTCTGCCGGACGCTATTTCTAGGTTATTTTCTATCCTAGAATGAACATCTGTACGTGTAAACGTCGGAAAAACAAGAGAGGGCGGCAGCTTTTCAAGAACATCATCCAATGCTTCCTTCAAATCCAAATCCTAACCTGCTCTTGATCAATATTTGCAAAATTTTATTTATTATATTTATAAACCACATTTCAGCCTTCACGGGCCAGACAGGCAGCTAACAGATTAA
Source organism: Paroedura picta (assembly GCF_049243985.1). Lineage (NCBI taxonomy): Eukaryota > Metazoa > Chordata > Lepidosauria > Squamata > Gekkonidae > Paroedura > Paroedura picta. The sequence goes on from NC_135373.1 coordinate 129,484,132, forward strand.
AATAGTCACCATCTACAGTCAAGGGAATCCAGTTGAGGAGGGGAAACCCAACGACAATCAGCATAAAACCTCAATGGCAATGCATAATACCAACAAGCCCACTCTTAACTCAAAGGTCTTCCAGAATAAATGAGAAGACCCAACAGGAAAGTCAACATAGCGTGGCCATTCATGAAGATTTTCAGGTTCAGGGAAACTAAGAATGTGACAATCACATACATTAAGTATCTACTAAGGCACAATGAACAGGCTCTCCAGAAAACACCACTTTGGGGCCTAGATCCTGAAAATCAATTCATACGCAAGTGAAGTCCTCTTTGAATCTCTTTGATCAACAGCGGCCTACCTACCACAAGCCCACATAATTTCATAATGTCCTGCAGGGTCGTTATTTCAGCAAATCTTTTCAAGGTGCCCTTTACCGATTAGCTATTACTATCTCTCTTTGTTGAAGTGCTTGAAGAGGGGAGGTTTAAGAAACCCGTATACTGCTATACTGCAGTCCATTACCAGGAAGTAATTCCTACATTTCACTGGTATCACCTTGCTCTCTTATAAAACTATAAGAAATCATAATACGGAATCTCTGTCCGGCAGTACATAAATTGTATAACATATATATCAAAAACTGCTCTGGCTTTTCCAAAATCTAGACTCTTCTTGGTGGGAACACGGAAGTCCAAAGTGGAAACTCTAAAAGGAATGGCAAAGTGGTGACCTAGAAGTCAGATGTGACCTTCAAAGCATTTCACCTGTCAGCTGGTCCCCAAACCAAATTTTAATACAAGCACAGACAAGTATATGCCTATAGATTAATTTGTATGGAGAATTATTATAGTTATAACTCCTTTTTGAAGAGGAGAGGATTTCAAATATTGTTCTCTGATATGCCTAAAAAGCAAGTACTTCTTGCTATCAAGTGACATTTTGGTAAGTTGGTGCTGACATTATTGCAGAGTCAGACCATTTCTGATTCTTGGGGGAAGCAAAAGAACTCATCAGTATATTGGACTGCTCTCAGGATAATACAATGTTCCATAAACACAGAAAGTTGACCTTTCCTGCTCTGGAAGACTTATACCTAAAGTCTCTTATCCAACCTTTATCCCCAGGAAAAATAACATGTAGGGCAAACGCAACATCTTCTTCTCTTACTATGAAGCTCCAAGACAGAAACTGATCCAAGATAACTGGATATCCACACAAAACCTTAATCTAACCTATTATAGACTCTTGGTTCTCTATGCCAGGGGTAGTCAACCTGTGGTCCTCCAGATGTTCATGAACTACAATTCCCATGAGCCCCTGCCAGCATTTGCTGGCAGGGGCTCATGGGAATTGTAGTTCATGAACATCTGGAGGACCACAGGTTGACTACCCCTGCTCTATGCGATACCCCTCTGTTATCCAGTTCCAATCATGCCTTTCTGAGCATCTCTGCACAAGGTGCCCTTATAGCCAAGGGTGGATAGAGAAAGGAAGCTTATCCATGCAAATGTCCAGTATGGTGGAGCCATGAAAATCACTGGGAAGTCTTCCCACCCTTTCCATTGTAAGCATATCAGATGGGAGGACATATCTTCTGGATGCAAGAGCCAAATTCCATGGTACCACTGATCTGTGAAAGTCAGCCAATGAGCAGAGGGAGATGGAAGGGATGGGGAGGAAGTATGAATCAACTAATGGAGGTACATCATGGAAAGCAGGTACAGTGGTTAGCAGGAGTTATACACTGTAATCACATTCCACCCCTTTCCCCCATGCCTTGGGAAACAGAAACTTTACTTGGAAAATCGGGTCCACCTGGGACAAGTAAAAAGAAAAAGATGTGCCTCAGTAAAACCAATCAGGACTATGGTAGGTCAGAAGGTTGGCATTTCATAGCGAGGGAAGATGGGCAAACCAGTCAATGCAAAAGATGCAGTATTCCTTTAATCTGTTAAGTGTTATTTTGACTAAGGAGAAGGCTTCATGCTTTCTCCGGTGATCACTTTTGGGGAAACCATCATGCCAAACAGCAGCCTTTATGGGGTGACACTCTTGCTACTACCACCAGTGCAGATAGATGTCCCCAATGACCTGGGAGGGCTATTCTTGCCCCCAGCTCAGAAAGGGATACTGTACCTTTAAGATATTGTTAAGTACGCTTCATAACAAGGTTGTTACAGAGGGTTTCATTGAGATTGAAGGAAAGAAGAGGAAAATTTGGTGGTGAACCACTCGATTCCGGCACTAGCTGACTAATGTCCCTACGTCAATCCAACTGTGGTTTCGGAAGGGGATGGAGGGTATGCAAGATGTTACATTACCTTCGTGGGCACAGCAAGGGCAGAAGGAGAGAGGTCTACGGCGTGGTGTCCCGGCATTGGGCTCAACTTCAATAGGACCAAAGATGGGAGAGGAAGAAGGGAAGGGGAGAGGAAGTTGGAAGTGGAGAGGAAGAGAGGAGAAACAGGGTGAAAATAAACAGACAAGCAAAAGGACAAAAAAGCACAAGAGTGAGAAAGAAAGGAAACAACAAGAAGAAAGTAGAAAAGAAACAAAAAAAATACGAGAAATGAAGAAGCAGAAACAGGGGAAACAGTCTACAGATGGAACGTCCCTTGTCAACACGAATAATGGAGGAGAGCAGCACTGGGAAAGGAAACTGTATGGACCATAAAAATTACTGGGATGAGAAAAACTGCCCAGATGGGACACCCTTTGAGGCTGTGGAGTTTTCATCCAAGTGCCAAGGTCCATAGGCAAGAGCTTTAACCACCAAGAGTAGGGCGGACAATACCATGCCTTAAGGAACCAGGACATCCAATAGGTTTAGAAAGAACTTCTTTCAATTAGCCTCGTTTTTCAAAGGCGGCACATTCAACATGTTCTCTTGGGATAGTGCTGAATGAAACCAGTTGACAGTGGGAAACCCAACAGATTAAATAAAACACAAGGCATCTTCAGGTTAAACAGGAGGACCTGACTCTTCGGTATCTTCTGAAGTAAATAGTTTGTCATGATAGATCAAGTTTCTGAGATACTGATTAAATGGCAAGGCACACCAACAGATGCGTGAAGAAAGTGTTGGCCAATTAGTGTTCCTGACCGTATGTACAAACGAAAATAACTTCCATAACTGCCAAAATAAGATTGCACAACAAAGTTGTAGACCATACAGTAGGATATAATGGCCCTAATTTCCCCTCCTTTTTAATGCAGGTGAAGACCAAACTAGCCTCACATACTAAGCAAAGGCTCAATTGACATTTTATCTCATTAACATTTACATGCTAGGCCCGGCCAATGGCTTAGTTCTGACAGAAAGTTCTGTAACATGTTCCGGTAATATGGACAATCAGTGTTCAAGTTTTTTTAGTGTGTACCCAGTAATAGCTAGAAACAGCCTTTTCCAAACTTCTGGTAATGGAAGCATAATTTTTCCCTCCTTAAATTAAAACTGGAAGCACACTTTTCACCCCCGATATCTCTGTATGAGTCGCTGTTCAGGACATTCCCCCTGACTCAAAGGAGGTGAATTGAGAGAACTGACTCATTCAGAGAAACAGAAACCTCTGTAGACGGTTACTTTGGTCTTGCGGGAGCCTTTATTTCTCTGTTGGTTCTTGCCTAGTGCACCGGATGAGACCCACTGCCCACTGGTAAAGAGATGAAGAACCCATGAAGACCTTTGAGTGCATTGATTGGGAAATCTGTCAGCCATAGTGGTGAAGGGAAATTGTTAGTGTGTAAGGAGAAGGAACAGCAGCAATTAAGATAAGGGATATCCATAACCCTCTGGAAAAAAAAATGAGACCTACATACACATAAATATAGAGAGAGGGAATCACAGTTCTTGGGATGGAGGCCTATAAAGCTGTGGGAAAGGAAGGGCTTTCAGAAGAGACCATCACAGAACGAGAGCAGAGCACAACGGACAGACCGAAGTTAGAGAGCAGGGCACGTCACCTCACCAATTGAGTGAATGAGCCATCGGGCTCTCTCGGACAGGAAGGAACATTTATACTGGGACCAGAAGAGTTAAAAAGGGAGGGCACAAGTACGACGGTGGAAACAGCAGCCATTTTGTCTCCGAGCGGCCACAGGGAGGGGCCCTCTTGTTGCTTCATACCAACTGTGCCCTCCTGAGCGCCCCCACAGCAGCATGGCCAATCTGCGTTCCTCATGAAAGCTATACTCTGTTCTCCCAAGAAGCTTGGGTGCGAGTCACCAGCAAGTAAGTTATCAGTTATCATGTGTTGCAGCAAATGAGCCACATAACTGTATTGCTACAAATATCGTTCCATCTTTCTGTCACTTTGCAGCTAAGGCTCTGCCCTGGACCAAAGCCTGTCAAAAATGCATATGTGAATTGTATTCCTCACACAAACTCTGTGATAGGAAGAAATGCAGCAGATCTATCTTCTTCCCATTACTCAATGGGCCTACCCACAAAGTTAGTATCCTCTCCGCACACAAATCCATCCCGCAGAAGAACCTACTCATCAGGGAAGGTCACGCATAACTGAATTCGATTACTTAGCACAGCTCATATTAATAACTATCCTGTTCACCATAGAATTAACTGACCCACTAAAGTTCTGCCTCCACCAAATCCCCATTCTTAAAGATTATTTCAAATACACGCTATTTAAATCTCTCTGAATATATAAGAATTCTTCCTCATGCAACTTTCTGGATAATGGCCAACCATTTCTCCGTTGGTATGAATCCGCTAGTCCCAAAATACTGCAATTCAGGTTGTGGCACAGAAAGAACAACTTATATTATGAAAAGTCCCTAGGGGACAGTCACAACATTGAATAACTAGCTATAGGCAGTGAATACACAACACTGAAGCAATCATTTTCAAGCAGCGCAGTATTCCAGCTGTCTTGAAAAACAGCAGTCCAAACTAGGTGGCAAGTATTTTAACTCGCTTGTCAAGTTATGCAAATAACTGGCGACTTCCTGACAGCTCGGAGAAGCCAGTTCTGTTCCACTGTGCTAAATTGTCCACCTAATAACTGGACCGAACAGGTTGAACATTTGATAGATCTAACAGCAATCTCTGAAGCATTGTTGTTGTTAGTTGTGAAGTTGTGTCTGACCCATCACGACCCCATGAGCAATGATCCTCCAGGCCTTCCTGTCCTCTACCATTCCCTGGAGTCCATTTAAGCTCGCACTCTGAAGCATACCACCTGTCTAAAGCAAGACTTCAAAATTTCAGCAATCTGTTTGCTAGGTCATCTTTCCACCTTCATATTGCATTAAGAAGTAAGTGGACGGAGAGTGGGCAGGGCCGGTTCAGGTGAGGGGCCAGTTGGAAGGCGGAAGCACCTTCTGATTGGCCCCTCACCCAGGCGGACAACAGTTCTGACCAGTCAGGTGAAGGCCCAATTGGAAGGTGCAAAGCAGAAGCCAGAGCTGTTGCCAGAAGCTGGCCAGGGAAGGCTTCCCTGGGGCCCTCCGGCCAGGCCTGCCGCATCGAAGATGTGGTGGGCCTGCTCGGAGCCTCCCCGCCAGGCTGGGACATCACCAGGGAGGGGGGTGGGTGGGGATGGCTTTGGCGGTGGCTTTCGAGCAGGCCCGCCGTGTCAGAGACATGGTGGCCCTGCTCAGAGGGACGTCGCCGGGGAGGGGGCGGCCAGGGCTGGCTTCCCCAGGGGGGGCAGCCGGCTGCGGGAGGGCCCTCCAAAGCCTGTCCTTAGGGACAGACTTTGAATCTAGTCCCAAATAAAGCTTTAAAGCCAAACTAGCTTTGATTTGCTCGACAGTCGCATTGAGGAGCTGTGTAGCAAGGCAAATGTGCCTGACACAAATCCGTTTTTGTTCGGCGTAGAAAACCCGCGGCTGAGGCAGAATCTGGGCGGCTCAAATACTTGCAAAGCTCCGCCAATAAAACGGCTCAAGCAGAAGATCCTCCTTTAGCCCTAAGTTTCCCAGGTTGAACACAAAAAGCTCACCAAGGCAAAAGACTTTGCAGCTCAATTCCATGTAAGTTTGTTTGAAAGCAATAGTGTACAAGTTTGGTGGAACACGTAGCCGTTTTACATCAGGAGACTGCTTCCTGTTTCACAGAAGCCAGAGGTGAATCAGTGGATTATCTAACAGCAGTGTTGCCCAAGCATTAAATGAGGACTCTAGACCAGGGGTAGTCAAACTGCGGCCCTCCAGATGTCCATGGACTACAATTCCCAGGAATTGTAGTCCATGGACATCTGGAGGGCCGCAGTTTGACTACCCCTGCTCTAGACTGATAATTAAGACGTGAGTACCAATAACAGATCTTAAGGGGAAAACACCCAGCCCAAAGGGGCTATACATTGGAGAGTCGGTAAAATACAAAATGCAACAAACATAGAAATCTAGATCAAATTCTAAAGAAATGACCGAAACCAGTTCCATTTACAAGGCTCTCCTGCCTTGTTCTGAAGAGGAACATGCCAACAAGCCAGGCAAACAAGTTGGAATATATATCAAAGGTCTGGCCTGAGGAGGGGGTCCAAAGTGGGCCCAGGTGGCTGCACCTCAATAAATGCCCGGCAGAAGAGCACCATTCTTCGGGCCCTTTGGGACTTTGAGACTTCCGTAAGGGCCCACGTTTCTGCCCACAACTCATTTCACACATCTTCCCTTTGATTCGAATCTCGTGTAGTTCAAGTCGTGTATCTTTTATGTGTCGCAGGGAAGACCTCCCCCTCCTTTCACCAGCCATCACCTTCTAAATATGTCCGTCCCATTAACCACGGATGAAAATCCACATGCACACAGGAGCCTCACAGGAGCACTCAAAACTTGCATTCGGTTGCACTGTGACTTGAAGACTCACACAGAAGCTGCAATGGGCATTCTAAAAATTGTACGGCCATACCGGTCCACGCAAACTCCAAAGACCAGAAGAAAATCCATGCAATCTATACAATCTGCACGGCCAGCAACCAAAGCAGGGAACTATGCAAACTTCTTGGGTGCAATGTTTTTTGCAGCAAGGAACCATTTGTCAAGCGATTCCTACAAGCCAATATTCCCTTTGAGCCTTAGTTCCTCTCTTGGTCTTTAGCTCAAACATCTCTGTTATGCTTTAAGGACCTGCCCTGCTTTTCTCTTCACCCCTTACAATTAATTGATAATTATGTTAGCTATTCAGTTGTGCCTGACTCTTGGCAATCCTATGGCATGGCTGTCTTCATGTCTTCTGACTTTGCACCGCTGCAACTAAATTATTTTTCTCCTAATCTCAAAAGCTAAATTACCCCCGCCCACTTGATGACCACTATGTTTTCTTCCAATCATTTCAGACTCCTTGCCCCCAACCTTAGCCTTGTCCTGAACCCTGGATACTGATTTATTTATTTGGTTTATATGCTGCCTGGCTCCCAAATGGGCACCCAAAGTGACTTACTACCTTAGTCTCTCCCTCTGTTTTACTCTCACAACAACCCTGCAAAGAAAGTTAGTCTGAATGTGTATTTGGCCATGGTCACCATGGTCACCAAGCAAGCATTCATGGAAGCATAACATCTCCCAGATCCTGGTCTGATACTCTAGCTACCCTAACAGTTCTGACCATGTTTACATGCCTCTGAAGTGATCCTGGCTATGGAATACAGGTTTTCCAGTGCGCACCACAACTGGAAATTAATTTGGAGTTGCAAGTCACAACCATATCCAAAATATGTAAAATCTAAAGGCTCCGGGGACCCTAATCTTGAATGCAATTACCGGAAATGTCGCTTGACAGATTGATAAACTCCATCTCAGATTTGACTGAGAGGGGTAGGGAGGAAGAAGAAATGTCAACAGCATGTTGAACATTGTTTCCCCTCCCTCCCAAGAGTTCATCAAGCTCTGTGGGAACTCCATGCTGATCAAGTTGGCTTATGCATAGCTATGTCATGCAGGAACACTGAATGCGCCTACCTCCCCCCCCCCCCCCAAACACCAGACATTTCTGCAGGGAGGTGCATACGCGAGTGGAATTAATCTCATCACATTTTAGCAATCGCATTTTACTGCACATGTGCCGGGGACAGGAAGCACAGGTTGCGTCCCTCTTCTTCACCGAAACTTGTTCAGTTTCGTAAGAACTCGAACTGGGCAGCTAAATCTGCAAAAGAACTTGCCTTCCCTGATTTCAGAAGGAATCACACATGCACGTTTCCAATCCTTTTCTCTTCGTATTATGACTGAGGCAGAGAAATTATGGCCAATTTAGGATCACTTGCTGAATGAATGACAGAAGTGAGACTCGAACCAGGACCTTGTTGGGTTCACAGCTCTGACCCTCTTAGCCCAGGATGCTAGTTTGCCTCTCGAACACTCTGGCAGCCCCGCAGGGAAACAATGCACGAACGTCATAGTCACAAAAAACTAGAACTACAAAGCTACAAATTTCCCCAGCACACAACACTGCACTTTATTTAAAAGGACACTGCCAGAGATTCCATGTATTGATGTTGCCGGAGACAGGGAAAAACGCTTTTAAATATGTTTTCTAGAATTCCAAACAAATATGATTGTCTCTATTAGAGGCAATACATTAAGCTACTAAGTCATGGGCCAATTCATTTATAGACCGAAATTTGGGGTGGAGGGAGACCTGATGAGAAATTAACAAAGGCTGGCATGGTGAGCATTGATCCAAAATGGTAAACTGCAGAAAACAACATCAACCATGAAGAAGCAAATTAGAAGGGGGAGGGTCGTTGTCGGTGGCGTGAGGTTTAGATTAAGCAAGTTAAGAAGTGAGGTTACATGAACAAAAATGACAGTGTCCCTTTAAACGACCCTGAGGTCTCCCCACCCAGCCCCCAAAGCCGCCGTTAGGAAGACTGACAGGGCTGTTGCCTTCAAGGGGGCATGAGGGAGAGGAAGGAGGGGGAAAGAGGAGAGGGGGGCATCAGCCAGGGAGCAGAACGGGGTGTTACGTGGCACTCAGCACTCACCCTTTTACAGTTCCTTGATGCATGCAATGCCCCCTAAAGGCACACTCGGGGAAAGCACTATGAGGGATAGCCTGCCCCTCCACCCGGGAAACAACAGGAAGTCCTGAGGCAGGCTTCATCAGTGACAGGACCCGCCATTTCCTTTTCTTTGGCTTGGATGCAAAGAGAGGCATCAGATTTCTCCCAGCTAGGCTGAAGATGGCATTTTTGGTACACGTGGCCTTTTAGCCCCATGCTGCACCCACAAAATACATATATAAAAAAAATTAAAAGAGCCTTGCCCTTTTTTTTTCAGCACCCCTCCTACCGTCTGGCTGGGATAAAACAACTCAAATGTCCATTCTAATCCTTTGTTTGACAAAGGAAGCTCTGACTCTCAAAAGCTCATACATAAAAAATCTTAGATTCCAGTAGGTAGCTGTGTAGGTCTGAAGTAGCACAACAAAAATAGAGTCCAATAGGACCTTTAAGACCAACAAAAATGCATGCACATTAAAGGTCGTGCCTTTAATTAATCGTTTGTTGGTCTTAAATGTGCTATTGGACCAACAATCTTGTGGGTCTTGAAGGTGCCACTCGACTTGAATCTAACTACTTTACTGAACAAATGTTTAGTCCAATGGCACCTGTGAGACCAGCAATGTATTATTCAAGTTGTAAGCTTTCATGCGCATAGCGCCCTTCGTCAGGCAATGAAATGGAAATCACCAGACCACATATATAAAGAGAAAGTCGGTCCTGGATTAGTATAAGACGTAATGAAGATGTTTACCAAATACACTGGCCTTACAGGAAGTATGAACTAAGGCAGTGGTCCCCAACCTTTATGAGGCTGGGGACCGGCAGGGCATCGGGCCGCGCCCACGGGGACTGCGCCCGCGCATCGGGCCGCGCGGGCGCAGGCCGGCCCTGATTCCCTCTCCCCGCCCTCCTGCAGTAAGAAGCTTCCCGGGCCGCAAGCTTGCAGCCCAGGAAGTTTTTTACTGCGGGGGGGGCGGGCGGGGAGAGGGAGCCGCGGCCCAGTGCCATGGCCTTTGCGGCCCGGCACCGGGCCGCAGCCCACAGGTTGGGGACCACTGAACTAAGGTACTCTTTCATTTGGGTTCATCTCTGGGTGAAAGGAACATCGCAAGGGAAATAAAAAATGTCAAGATTAAAGATTCATGGATAGATGCCTTCCCAGTTGTGGAAGCTGGGAGTCATGAAAAGAGAACTTGCTACCATGCTCGATCTGTCTCCATCCAGGCATGAAGAATTCTGTCCCCAGAACTCTCTACTCTACTGAAGACCAACATGGTTCCTTTCTGAATCTGCCCTTTGCCTCTGCTCACCCCGAAGAGGAAAACAGTGAAGTGAATTCCATAGCTTGCCACAGTCCAGGATGAGAGGCAGATCCAAATTCTGAAAAAATTGAGGACTTTGGCCTGAGTAGCAACTTTTACTGGGTGTATGTGTTGCTGTATTTTGACTTTAGCATCGGCATCATTGTCTCTGTTCCACCCGACCCATCAATGGCAAAAAGCTGTAACTTTGCCCTTGCCAGCGTGGAAAACTACAGAGGTTTCTTGCCCCTTGGTCCCTTGGCCCTGTTCATGCACCCTGGCTTCAGTGGGCAGCCAGTGAGAACTGAAGACAGGGACTGTGTTGAGGGTTGCAGGATTCCTTGTCTGCACCTGATCCATATGGCAGGGAATAACAAAGAGGGGCTGCACCAAGCTTTTCTGAGGGTCAAAGTGGAAGTCTCTGAGGATCCTTGATCCCCCCCAACCTAACCAAGAACAGAAGTCAAGAACTCAACGTGACGATGTCTATTGAAGAGAACTTTCCCCACACTAGGGCTTTGTTCTTAGCATCTTCTAGTAGCAGAAGGTTCCGGACAGATTGCTTGTGGAAGCCCATCAGATTTCTTGACTCAAAGGAAATGAAAACTCCTATTTGCCAAGGTGAAAGAACTCATGTTTCCTGGTGATGGGAAGTGTCGTCAAGGAGTAGCCAATCCAGTAGGGTTTCCAAGGCAAGAGATGAGCAGAGGTGGTTTGCCATTGCCTGTCTCTGCATAGCAATCCTGGACTTCCTTAGTGGTCTCCCCTCCAATTACTATCCAGAGTCATCTCTGCTTAGCTTCCAAGATCTGACTAGGACAGTCATTGTAGCATGATTCCTCCTGGAACCACCAGTGTAACATGACAACCAATCCCTGTGGGAAAAACTCACCCTGCAGTCACTCTACTTTGGGGAGGGTCAGTAGTGGTATGCCACTGAATTGCAGTATGGCCATCATCCCTAGGATCTCCAAAGAAAAGATCAGTGCTGAAGCAGGTCTCATCCAACTAGAGCAACACAATACTCCAAATTTTGCAAATTAAGGGGCAGCTCTAGAAGATTACATGGCACTAACAAGTGTGTCAGTTGGAGACTTCCAATTTGTGGTTGCCCTTATGAATTTCAAAGAAAAATGTAAGCATGTTTGTGTCTTCAGAAATAACTCTGCTCTGGTTCATAACCACTACTGAGATGATCTGGGAAGACAATCCCACACCCTCACCACAGATCAGGAGCAAAGACCATCACTTGTTGTACCCAGGAAAAATCTGTTTTGTAATACTTGTGCATTTATTTTTCAGATTTTTATAATGCCTTTCCCTAGGGCTCAGGGCAGCTCACAACACAGTCAATACAATGAGAAGATTAAAACATTTAAATACTAAAATCCAGATTGGATTACAACCCAAAGGGAGGAGGTCTATAGTTCTTACAAACCATGGCTACTTTGAATTACTTAAAAGAGGGAGGAGAGAATGTGAAGAATTTGATAAAATCTGTTGGTACAGAATAGAATGTTGGCAATTTAGAACAGGCTAAGAAAGGTGATTTTCTGACTTCAGGTGGGACTTGAGCAAGGTATAAACATTCTTGACTGTTCCATGTATTGTTATTATGTTATTATGTAAACCGCCCTGAGCCCCCGGGGAGGGCGCTCAGGGCGGTTTACATAATAACATATACCCCCGGGGAGGGCGGTATATAAATATTATAAATAAATATAATAAATAAATATAATAAATAAATAAATAAGGGTTGGACTAGATGACCCTGGAGGTCCCTTCCAACTCTATAATTCTATAAACGCAATTTCACGAGCTGTGTTTCACATCATCACCATATTGGCTTGCTAGAAGAAATTAAAAAGGCGATTCACTTTGGGGAGATGTTGAACTAGCCTGTTCCTTTCCAGTGGATGATACTCAGTATTCATTTTATTTGTCCCATAACATTCCGCTGTGGTGACTCTAAGAGACCCAAATCTCATTGAGTAGCAAAACCTAAAACAAATCATGGCCTTTGTTACCATGGGAGAAAAATTGTTAAGATGTAGGTGCTGATCAATAATTTTGGAAAACAAAAGAGTATCTCCTGTAAACTCTGACCCTAGATTGTGCATCTTGGAGGTGCCCAGTTTGGCTTTGTTTCGGCTCCAGCATCACGAGGTTGAAACTCTGTGGCCCGGCTGATCTGCAGCCGCTAAAGGTCACGGTCCTGAATCGCTTCCTCCTCTCTCCCCTGTAAGGCCTGCAATTTCATTTATTCAGCATTTTCTAGCTTGCTGTTTCTGGGCCAAAGACCCCACCTGAGTCTGCTTTCATAAACAAAGTCATTGTTAAAAAAAAAGTCACGTAACAACAAAACGTTACAAATATTAAAAACGCATGATGTGATGACACTGCCTCACTTCCCCGCTTGCCGTGCATGTAGGATGGGAAATTATCAACAACAGGAAACCACATCATGTGATTGTGTATTATCTCAGTGTTGCTAGAGGGGGGAAGAAGAGGGGACTCCGGAAAGAACAGTCTCTACCTTTCTCCTGAATTCCACAAATGCCGGGGGCGACAAGAACGCTGAGAAGAGCAGAAACCTCAACAACAGTGTACCCAGAATTCACCATGGGACGTGTGAGATTAAGCCCTCGGTTAGCCTGGCCGAAACCCACTGCGCACCGCCAAGGGGGAGACGTGAAGCCGGTGACGGCTGCTTGGAACAGTAGTGAGGTCTTTTCCTCTGAGCTGGAAAAGGGATTGTGCCCCAGCCGATCAATTAGGTGCAAGACTGGTTTCATCTCATTGCTTGTGAGCCAGGAATGGGGGGAAGAAGGCGGCGGAGGGGAGAGGAGGAGAGGGGTAGGAGAGGGTGTGAGCAGGGTTAGTGCCAGCAAGGAGGTTCTGCCATACATACCACCCAGGTGCAAGTCGATGAGGTCACTGTAATAAGACTCTCCCCAATAGTCTACAACAAGGAATCGGTGAAGAGAGAGAGTTATTGGATCAGGTACCCCCGCCCGGCTTAGCCCACCCCACTCCCTGCCCAGAACTTCAAAGCAGACAATCAGAGAAACAGCGTACGTGAGAGAGGCAGAGGGAGGGAGGGAGAGAAAGAGAGAGAGAGAAAGACAGAAACAACAAGATATCATGCGACTTTGTAATCAATATATATATATGCATACATATATACAGTATATGCTGTTCAGACAGGGAGACAGAATAACAGTTCACGGTAAATAGGCAGGCAAGACAGGCAGGCATGAACTTCCAGGCAGAGAAAGGGAGCAGGCTAGGTTTTGTACAAGGATCCTTCAACTAAGACGGTTTGGGCTACTGTGTGCCACTGCCATGTCCCTCTGGGGAGGGGCGGACCTGGGAGAAGGTCCACAAACATCCTCCAGCAGAAAGGAAATACAACAAAGCAGGATTCTTTGCAGTGTTCTGAAAGAACGGCTGCCCTCTCCAACCTCTGCGGCAGAATCTGTCCAGATCGGGGACCAAAACGGCCTTTGGTACTGGAAACTTGATCCATTTGGCTATTGCTTGCTCTCAAGGGACCCACGGACAGGGTTTACAGGGATCTAGAGACCTGCTCCTAGGATAGTCCACAGCGATTCCATTGCACCTTTCACCCACATGCATTCACAGGATCATTCTTCTTAAGCAGGTAAGATTACAAGACTGGCCTGCTGTGGATGGCTCTAGTGCAGTGGTCCCCAACCTTTATTAGGCTGGGGACCGGCAGGGCATTGGGTCGCGCCCGCAGGGACCGCGCCCACGCGGGCCACGCCCATGCTTCGGGCCGCACCCGCGGGCCGCACCCACAGATCGGGCCGCGCCCACGGATCGGCCCGAGCGGGCGCGGCCTACACGGGCGCGGCCCCGCCCTGATTCCCTCTCCCCACCCTCCCGCAGTAAGTAGCTTCCCAGTTTTTTACTGCGGGGGGGGGGCGGGGAGAGGGAGCTGCGGCCCGGCGCCATGGCCTTTGCGGCCCGGCGCCGGGCCGCGGCCCGCAGGTTGGGGACCACTGCTCTAGTGGAACCCACAAATACATGTTGCTGCAATGGGCCCATGAGGGGGGGGACTGTCTTTCAAGAAGAGACATCCTACTTGGGCAAGAGTGATATGGATACTAAGGACAGATTGGCTGGCATCCAGTGGAACATTTTCACGGACACAAGGATTTCTGTCCATGCAGTGTGACCATCTGGCCCTTCTCTTCCCACTACAGCCCCAAATTCCCCCCATCCCACCCTGGTAAGCAAGAGAAACCCTTCAGCAGGTGGAAATCCTTCTAGTCATGGGAATTTCTTTCAATATTTTATAATTACATTTCTAGACTGCCCCTCCCGGTATATACCTGCTCGTGGTGGTTGACATCAGCAAAATCAATAATTCAATAAATATTTAACCATTTAAAAACAAATTAAAATTACATCAACCAGTATCAGCTAAAAGTCTTAGTTTCTGTATCTACCCCCCACCCCATCTCCAGGGGTGGCTTTGTCTTGGGGAGGGCCCATTTGATGGTATCACTAGTCCAAACTGTGGTTCTCCAGATGTCCATGGATAACAATTCCCATGAGCCCCTGCCAGCAAATGCTGGCAGGGGCTCGTGGGAATTGTAGTCCATGGATAACTGGAGAACCACAGTTCGGCCTCCCCTGCACTAGTCGTTTACTTGTTCCCTTGACCCCTTCGGGCACTGTGTGTCTTCTTATTCCTGAAAGCTCAGAAGAATTCTGAACAGAGTTTCTATTCTCATAGAAGAGAAAATGCCTCCAATAAGAATGCAACACCTAGAATATATGAATGTACATGGCAGCTGTGCGCTAATCCTTTTAGCCTCAGAAGCTAGATGTTAGTCTACCACAAAGGTAGTCAAACTGCGGCCCTCCAGACGTCCATGGACTACAATTCCCATGAGCCCCTGCCAGTGTATGCTGGCAGAAGCTCATGGGAATTGTAGTCCATGGACATCTGGAGGGCTGCAGTTTGACTACCCCTAGTCTACCATGTTATAAGGGACCTTGTTAACCTAGCAGCGATGAATGAAAAGGAACCCATGGGAAGCACACATAAGACTTTCAATTCACACCCTTAGCTTGAGAGGGAACAAAAAAAGATGCTGAAGACCTAGATCCCCTGAATCGCATAGCACACGTGGATTTCACAAAAGGAATTCCACTGTGGTTCTACTCAATGCTGTTCTAACTTTACACAGCGCACTCCCTTTGGGTTGCAAAAAGTGGAATGAGGGACATACTGTCAATGGTTATGACTTTTGGTATCAGTAGTTTAGAGTAGCGGTCCCCAACCTTTCTCAGGTCAGGGACCGCCTCCGAAGTGAATGAAGAGCCGACGGCCCGGGTGCTGCGAAAACGCGCACACGCAGTTGCCGCACATGCGTGTTTTTGCCACCAGGTGGCGGTAACGCGCATGTGCGGCAACTGCGCGTGTGCGTTTTCGCCACTAGGGGCGCTAACGCGCATGCGCGGCAACAGTGCGCATGTGCATTTGCGTCACCACCATGCCGGCGGCTGCGCCTGCCTCTTCCCTTCTTTCTTGCTGCCGGCGGGGGGAGGCAGGAGTGGCTGCCGGCGGCCCGGTAGCACGGCCTTTACGGCCCGCCATCGGGCCGCGGACCGGGGGTTGATGACCCCTGGTTTAGAGGCACTAGACCGTTTATGCTGCAGCCCGGCATGACTACAATTCCTTTCTGTGTGCTTACTTTCTGTTTCTTAGCTTTTCTTGGTTACCAATGGCTTTAAAGGTGCTTTGGCAAACTAGTTCAGAAAAAATAAAGCAAACCTGCAAAGCTCCTGCAAGGTAGGTTTGTTGCGGCACAGTTCCTCTATGACGTTTATGCACTGGGAACTTCACTGCCCCAGCTCCCATGAAGCAGCACAAATCAGGGGCAGATGAAGCGCACCGGGCCAAATGCTCCCCTGTGTGGGTGCAGGAAGAGGTGGGGCAACCTGCCACGACTAAAACTCCAGGCTGCAGCCCAGCATGAAACCTCCAGTGTGTAAACGGTCTATGTGTGTTTCCACAAAATCAACTTCCATGTTCTTGAAAGCAAAAATAAATGAAAAGTTTGTTCAATCTCATCAAGTTCCGCTTAGGACAGAGACAGGACAGAACCTGATACTAGGCAAACTGAGGCACGGCAATGCAACTGGTTCAAAGTTCCTCTGAAGGGAAGTAAATTATCCATTATTTAGTTTTTGGGTAAGGTTTTTACTGCCCCGACCTGGCTGGTTCAGTCTAATTGGATCTCATTAGATCTCAGAAGCTAAGCAGGGCTAGCTCTAGTTAGTTCTTAGATGAGAAGTCAAGGAAGTCCAAGGTTTCTATGTCGAGGCAGGCAACGGCAAATCACCTCTGAAGTGGCTTTAAACTACATGTAGAATGATACTAACTAGAGATCAGGCAAAAAATTTTCCCAGTCAGAGTAGTCCAGCAGTGGAAAGGGCTGGCTCAGGAGGTGGGGAGCTCCCCCTCACTGGCAGTCTTCAAGCAGTAGCTGGACAGATACTTATCCTGGATGCTTGAGGCTGGTCCTGCATTGAGCAGGGGGTTGGACTAGATGACCTGGATGGCCCCTTCCCACTCTAGGACTCTATGAGTCTAGTCCAGCAGTGGAAAGGGCTGCCTCAGGAGGTGGTGAGCTGCCTCTCACGGGCAGTCTTCAAGCAGTGGCTGGACAGATACTTATCCTGGATGCTTCAGGCTGGTCCTGCATTGAGCAGGGGGTTGGACTAGATGGCCCGGATGGCCCCTATCCCACTCTAGGATTGTATGATTTTAAGTCTCTTGCCTTGAAACCCCTACGGGATCAGCTTCAACCTAATGGAATTTTCTACCACCACTGCTTTTACTACTATGGGAAGTGCCCCATGGATCCTCTGCCTTAGGTTCCAAAACGTCTTGAATCATAGAATCCTAGTGTTGGAAGGGGCCATACAGGCCATCTAGTCCAACCCCCTGCTCAACGCAGGATCAGCCTAAAGCATCCTAAAGCACCTCTGCATAGTTTTCCTTTCTAATTCCTATCAATATATATATATATATATATATATATTTATATTTATATTTATCACAAAATAAGGCTGACAGTGTTATGGTGCAAAAACTGTGCTTCACACACAAGAACCTTTCCTATAAATATACACGACATAGTAGGTAAAACGCATGTTCGCTATATGTGCGCCGCAACTAGATGTGCACACAATGTTTGTTGTTCTTGTCAGCCATAAGGTCGTGTCCGACTCTTGGCGATCCCATGGCACAGCAGTTGCCACGATGCCCGATCTCGCATCACCTCCCTCAGCCGCACAGTGTTCTGGCTGGTGCCCATCTCAATCGTGTCCAACCACTATGCCTTTTGTCGGCCTGGTTTCCTTTTTCCAAGCATAATTGCTTTCACCGCATGTATACAGGGATCAAAACAGACCAAGGACTGCAAGAAACCCATACCTTCTGCATACCTTTACTCAGCCTTAAGGAAGGAGAGGCTTTTGAGAGCTTCATTAGGAAAACCTTATTTAAATATAGTTTCCCAACATGGAAAAGAGCAAAATCAGACGTTGCAGCAGGACGCGGGGCTGCCACTGAAAAATGCATCCCGGAGTCTAGTTCTCTCCTTTTTCTCGTTTGACAGAAGCCAATGTGGATGCAAGGCCATTGTGCGGTGAATTCCCCCCCACCAATGGCAGCTACCCAAATGGGGGAAAGACAGGGAAACAAGCACGATGACATTGGTTTCCATGGCACACTTCAATACAGGGTACGGTTACAATGCAGGGGAAGAGAACCAGGAGCAGGGGTGTCATCCACAGACCCTGCCTGTGGTGAAATGCCTAATGACTCTTCATCTACATCAGTTCTGAACACCGTGGATTCAGTCTAGCCATCCGAAGGACACAGCTCATGGCAGGAGAGGACAAAATTCTGTTCACACACTGCTCTGCAGGGGTTGTGCAGGATTGTACCTGCTGACACTGTTCTGTGATGGTCCCTTGTGAGGGTGCAAATGTCAATGACCAGCACAACGAATAAAACCACACGGCCCTGTCCGTTTCACCCCACCACCACCCTTCAAGCTTCCTTGGAAAACGGGGGGGGGGGGGATCCCTGCCGGGACCAGTTTTATTCCCTAAATCAGGGGTAGTCAAACTGCGGCCCTCCAGATGTCCATGGACTACAATTCCCATGAGCCCCTGCCAATGCTGGCAGGGGCTCATGGGAATTAGAGTCCATGGACATCTGGAGGGCCGCAGTTTGACTACCCCTGCCCTAAATGAAGACCAGCACCATCGGGTCACCTGTAGGTGGCACCTCAACTTTTTTGCAAAGATGCAACTAATAACCCGGTGAAATTTTGCTCTGGAGCTGACGTGGCAAAGTGGTACTTGCAGGTCGAATGTGACTTTGCGGGTAGGGGGAATATGGCTGCGATACACGATTTATTGGCAAGGGGGGGCCGAGGTAATGATAGAGAAAGGGAATAGTAAATTTTAATGAACACAATGATCAATTAAAAAAACAACAACAACTCGCCACTCAGATGAGACCCGGCTTATAGAGAACACACAACTTTGGTGTATAATAAAACACAATAAGCATAAAGGAAACACAAAATGTCGGAAGGTACCTGCTTCACCCCTAAGGGCCTTCTCCACAGCGACTCCCCTCTCTTCCAGCTGCCTCTGCTTTTCTTCTACCTGCTCCAGCTGCCGTTGGATAATCTGTGGAAGCAGAGGCACAGTTATGAGCACAGATCCCCATACTCCGCAGGTGTCCAACTGGTAGAATGCTAGCTTGGCATCATGGGTAAAAGCAGTGGGCTCTAATCCCTGCTGCTCCCCATGAAGCCTGCTGGGTGACCTTGGGACACTCACAGTTCTCTCAGAACTCTCTCAACCTCACTGACCTCTAAAAGTGCCCATTGTTGAGAGAGAAAAGGAATTGATTGTAAGCTACTTTAAGAATCCTTATGGCAGAGAAAGGTGGGGTATAAAAACCTCCTCCTCTTCCTCCACCTGTAACCTGCTGGGTGACCTTGGGCCAGGCACAGTCCTCTCGGAACTCCCTCAGCCTCACCTACCTCACAAGGTGCCTGTTGTGGGGAGGGGAACGAAACGTAATTGCAAGCTATTTTGAGACTCTTTAGAGCCCCTTGTGGCGCAGAGGGGTAAGGCAGCAGACATGCAGTCTGAAAGTTCTGCCCATGAGGCTGGGAGTTCAATCCCAGCAGCCGGCTCAAGGTTGACTCAGGCAGGTAGGCAGAGATACAGGAATCCTGTTAATCCCCGGTTTTGGTGAAGGGAATGGATGGGGAAATCATTGCATCGTGTCCAGTCCACTTTGAGCGAATGCTCCAGACACACAAACGCTAGCTTCCGATGTCTGCAAGATCTTAACTCAAGGACCACATAGCATGGACCTCACCATAAAATTAAGAGTAAAAAATCCAGTTAACTATGCAGAAACATCAGGGACAGACTGGTCTCTGCCAAAATTCATGACTGGCCGATGAAAGCCAAAAGAGACCTGAGCTGGTGAAACTAACGGCCATGGTCAAGGGTTTTATCAAGAAAGAACTTGCAGCAAAATGTGAGAATCTAGTTCTTCACGCCACAGGGCTCTTATAGTCCAAGCAGACGTGTTTGCCTTGAACCTATTATATATATTATATTTTATTAAGTATACCTTTTTACTGCATCAAACAGATGTATATTTAAAAAAAGAATTAAAAACATGTTGAAACATCAGGACCAAAACACCACACAGGCCTCTGTAGTCTTCCCAATGTAGACAGGAAAAGTGGTGAGCATTTACAACGCAACCCAGCAGCAGATATTTCCTGGAAGAACGGAAGAAAACGTCCGGGCATACCTGGGCCCTGTGCAACCTCTTCAGCTCTTCCTGCTTGGCTTGGCGGCGGGCGGCTTTCTGCACCCGCCTGGTCAGTTTGGCATTGAGCTCGTCCTCCGTGTAGGCCTTCTGCGGTAACAAAAAGAAGCCCAGTTCAGTATATGACTCCACTTGGGCAATCCTGGCTTCCTAGCATGCTGTGCTACCTGCCAGGTTTTGTGCATCCGTACACGTGCCAACCTTATGGGATCTACACCTTGCGGGAAACTGAGACAGAAAGACAGCATTGTGAAGAGGGGTGCAAACAGAATAGAGCAAGAGCCCAAGAGCACCTAAAAGGCTAACAAAGTGTATCGCAGCTTCCGTGAGGTCACCTCTTCAAAGCGTGAAAAGGGGGCAAAAGCAAGTGGGGTTTTTTATTATGCTTCTGGCTACAACTGCATCTGCTTGTCTACGCCCTTATCAGTGCGTTCCCCAATGGAGAACATGTGTTGATTTCTTTAACTTATTAAAAACACAATCCTTGGCACTTGTTTATCCTTAATGATATGTCAGGGACTCACCCTCATGACCAAAGTATGTTGAGACGTAGGACCAGTACATCTGTGCAAAGAACAGTGCATAGTGAAGTTCCAGCAGGACCGCACTGCCAGCGTGTACAAAGCTTGAGCATCAACCACTCATTTGCCTATGAGCCACTTAATCCTGTGTTAACCTGTGCAGAGATCCACTTCACCTGCATAGGCAACAAGACTGGGAACTGAAGCATTTGTCCAGCAAAAACCCATTTGATTGCTGTGCTCTTACCAACGGGAGGGGTCAATATTTTAATGATCTTCTATATGGGGGAAAAAATCAGTTCTCAGCACATCAAACTAGAATGTCAGGGAAAGGGCAAAGTTGAAACACTTCTGCCTAACACATTAACATTTCAGGGAATAGCTTATTTAGGAGAACAGGTATATACAGGTAGTCGCAGTCTTAAATGGTTTAATCTAGATGTGGATGCATCACATGGGCCTGTGGATTATGTGACTTGGCTACACTGTTGAGATGTGAATTGACCACAAAGAACTGCAGCCCACATCGCAGGGACTGGAGCAGCATGTGTCTGAAGACATCTTGTCAGAATAGGACAAAGTTGTACTTACCTGTAATTATTCTTCATCTGTGTAGGCACACATGGGGACTGTGCATGAGCAGACCTGCCATCAGATAAGTCTTTATAGCTGGAAGCCTCCAGGGGCTGTTGTGTGTCAGAGACAGAATCTTGTTCCCACCCAGAGAAAAGCAGCACTCCCCTACCCTCAATCTAGCGCCACCAAAGCCTGAGCATGTAGCAGGGCAGGAGGGAAGGCATGTGTGCCTGCACAGAAGTTACTCAGTGAACAATAATCACAGGTAAATGCAACTTTGCTTTCATCATCGATCTTCTGTGCAATCCCACATAGGGATTCTAGTAAGCTACTCACCAGATGGTCGGGCATGCCATCTTCACTTGAACAGTGAATGAAGAACCGCCTTTCCCACTTGAGTCTCACATCTCGCCTGCTGCTCTAAAGTGTAATGACATACAAACATGTCGGCAGAGCAGCATATCTCCATCAAATGCACTCCATCCAGGAGAACTCCAGTGTAATGGGCATGAATGTCCAACAGGCATGGCAATCTAGGCCTATCCTAACGCTCCCTAATGGTCCAGACAATCCATTGGGACAGAGTCTGAGATGATGCTCTCCCACCTCTCTTATGGCAACTAAAAGAAACAAACAGGGCTCTATCCCTGCAAAACTCCAGGGTTCTCCTGAGACAAAATAATAATACTCTTCTAACTTTTAAAGAATGTAATGAGCATTCATTTTCAGAGTTGGTACAAGAAAGAATATGAACAATATCTTGGGATGAGTGGAACCTAGAAAATACCGAATGAAGAAACCAAAGGCTAGGATGAAGGATTATGTGTCTACCTCATTCAGTCCGGATGTCTCACTGGAGCACCAGAGGCAGCAAGGGCAAGCCAGTCTGATAGCTCCCCAGCAAAGTGCAAGGCTGTCAGTTTGCTGTCAAAGTAGATGGCGCACAGCTGAAGGCCTTTCCTCTGATGAGGACTGAGCCCGGCTGCAAGCAACTTTGGACCTGCCTCTCTGCCTGGACATCCAGTTCCTTTGCTATCCAGTGAAGCTCTGTCAGGCTTCTCTCTAATTCCTGACTTCAGCTCGGCTTACACTCTGGTAACTCCAGCCGTGTTCCCACCCCACTCCTGTTCTGCTTCCCCACATGGAATGAACAGCTCAGACTGGATTCTATGGCCTGGCTCATGGACTTTGCTCTTGCCTAGCCATTCAGTCTTGGCTTCACGGCTAAGGGAGTAATTACTCAGTCCCTGGGTGTGGTCCGGCAAGGCAGAACATTAGGCTGAAGCACTGGCAGCCCTTACGTCCAAACAGAACAAGCAAAATTCGTATCATTCAGTTTAGGTCATCTTCACTTCTGACCCATGGAGGTGACTCAAAAGCCAGTGTCGCTTCAACAACTTTGGACAAAAAAAATCCTCTCAACTGTGGCTGGAGACTCCAAAAGCACAATCTTCTCCTCCAGCAGCAAAAGAGAAACTGAGCATAGGTGGGTACTGCTCTACAGGAGCACATGGTCCCTAAGTGGGAAGAAGCTTCAGGCTCTGATGCTCAGTGTCCCCTGGAGGCTTCTAGTAGTAAAGACCTATCTGATGCAGGCCTGCTCATGCATAGTCCCCGTGTGGCACTGCACAGAAGATCAATGATGAAACAATGTACATAACTAATTCCAAGAAAAGAAGTGTGAATTGCAAAAGTCCTTTTTTGTGTGTGTGAATTTAGGAACTCACTTGACAATGCTGAAAATAGACAGGTGTGTTATGTGTTTTCTGATGTATCTATAAAAATGTAGCATGGAGAGCAGATCTCTCTCTGCCAGAAGCATAGAAGATTTATAAGCGCCCTCCAACAATGAGATTGCACAGCCTTTGTACCACTATAGAAGCTAATTCAGTTAGTTTAGAGGAGCTGAATCCTGAACAAGGGAGGAGGAAAGAGAATGCCATTATAATTAACACCAAGGTAACTAATCCCAGAAGCTTTAAAAGAACCAGGTTCAGTGGAACACTGAAATTTTTCTTCTTGATATTCAGTTCCACTGGTATAGTAACACCAATATGCGGCAGAAAAATACATAAAGGAAATGGAATGGCTATCAGAAATGGGGTGTGTAAAAAACCCAAAAACCCAGCTGGTATTTTTCGAGTTCACGTATACCGAACCTGAACATTTTCAGTATATCCCTATATTCCCAAATTCCAATACCCGTATGGGATTCAGATTCACTAACTATTCAGGAATGCTGAATTTTCTTGGTTCCATTATACCCAAACTGTGGCTCTCCGGATGTCCTTGGACTACAATTTCCATCAGGCCGTCAGCATGTGCTGGCAGGGGTTCATGGGAACTGTAGTCCATGGACATCTGGAGAACCACAGTTTGGCCATCCCTGTTCTAAGCCTAAAAGATATTTCAAAGACCATTCTGATACAACAAATCACACACCCTCAACAGGAATGCAGATCTCCACCTATAAAACAGTAAAATCCTGTAATCAAAGGTGCAGAGGGGATTTCTGTATGCACAGGTGCAAGAGCTAACAGATTTTACACGCAAGCTTTCTTATCCTTAAATAATTAAAAAAACCCACTATGCATATATGCTTGCAGCAGTGAACTACTATTATCAATCTAAAGATTGTAAGGATCAATGTGTCTGTTTAGACCAGCTGTCCCACAGTTAAATTTGGATTCGCATCAGCACATCGGCATAAGATGATTGGAATGTAGACACCCACTCCGTCAAGCCAACAGCCCTCTGAAACATAACTGTTAAAAAAGAATTCCAATCCCAAGTATTTCTGAAGACACAATGGAGATGCCGCCTGCTGGAACCCTGATGCATATGTTGCATGCATTTCAAGCTGGCGGGAATATTTGGGATTTGGTATTTCCTTGTAGATGACTAGGTGATCTGTATCTATCAAAGGTTTCATACATGCACAGTTAGGCGCTGTTAGTACACGTGAAGGCAGGGAGGCGGGGGTGCAGGCTATGGTTCTCGCAGGTTAATCACGGAAATGCATGCAACCATGGCCCATCAATGAGAATGGAGACACTACCTTTGACGCGTATGACCTCTTGAATGCCAAGGCGTGTGGGACGTAAATCGACTTTAAAAGGGGGGAGGAAGGAGGGAGGGGGAGGAATAGCGAAGGCGGGGAGAAAAAAAAAAGACACGACACACATAAAATGGAGCAAAAATCAGTTAAACGTTGAAACACAAAATGCACAGTAATAACACAAAGGCCGCTTGAAATGGAAAATGGAACTTTGTGGGGGCGAGTCCTGCAGGGAATGAAAATGCATAATGGAACCTGATTGCTAAAATAAGAACGCTGGCTTCCACAAGACTCCATGTGGCAACTCCCAATTGGGGAAGCCTATTTTGAGGAGGCTTCAACTAGGCTCATTCAGAGATCTGGCAAATTATTATTATTATTATTATTATTATTATTATTATTATTATTATTATTATTATTAACATTAACATTAACATTAACATTAACAATAATATTAATTCGATTTGTATGACTGCTGCTCTTGGAAACCGGCTCGTGATGGTTCACAATATTTCAATACAAATACCAGGGGTAGTCAAACTGCGGCCCTCCAGATGTCCATTGACTACAATTCCCAGGAGCCCCTGCTAGCGAATGCTGGCAGGAGCTCCTGGGAATTGTAGTCCATGGACATCTGGAGGGCCGCAGTTTGACTTCCCCTGCAAATACAGTACATTAAAAACCATTAAAATTCCCCATTAAAACCCCATAAACAATGACTCAGTCACAATGATGGCGATTAAGAAAAAAAACTATTCCCATACAGGCCTCCTGGATGAGCAGAAGGGAGCGGATGGATCGTTCACTACTAGACTGGATCAGTCCTGCACAGTTTGAACCCACTGAGCCAAACTCTAGGCATGGGCTGCGGTTTGCTTGAAGCTCCCCGTCTCCATCAGGCCACATGGGGGTGGGATTTGTTCAGCATGAGATTGTGCGAGTTGTGGAGGCCAACAGTAGAGCAATTTTAGCTACTCGGCTATTTGGGGCCAGATTTTGATTTTAGTAAAGAGCTGAGAGGGAACACCAACCTGCTCAAGCAAGCTGGGCCACGACTTTAAACAGATGGCTACCTTCCTCCACACCAGGGGTAGTCAAACTGCGGCCCTCCAGATGTCCGTGGACTACAATTCCCAGGAGCCCCTGCCAGCATTCGCTGGCAGCGAATGCTGGCAGGGGCTCCTGGGAATTGTAGTCCACGGACATCTGGAGGGCCGCAGTTTGACTACCCCTGCTCCACACTATGCTTTTGTGCATGCAGATGCACAAAGTTACAGGTGGCCAATAAGGCTACATTCCATGTCCTGATTAAAATGTACGTGAAAATCTATCTTTGCATTGGCTTCTTAACCCCGAAGCCCTGTTCCTAACCATTGGAGAGCCTGTTTTGTTTTCCCCATCTTGTAAAACCTAAACGCTAAAAACTGGACTTTTAAAAAAAAGCGATTTTCAGTATGTTGAACTTGATGCCCAAGATCAAGTTTTACAAATGCACGGCCTGGCTTATGGGATCACAAAGCACGCGGGCAGCCTAGGGCCACAATGTGCGTCCCTCGCAAATTTTGCAGCACATTCGGTTTGTCTGAAAGCAAAACAATCACTGCAAACTAAAACGAGTCGCCACAGAAAGAAACACATCTTTTGAGGAGCTCGCTAACTAGCGTCTCTGATCAGCACATCACCACCACGACGTCACACACACTGCTGTGCTATCCTAGGAGGACACAAGCCCACAGGGGATTTCACAAGCATCTATTTCAAAGGGGTTGCTAGCACAATGAGTCAGGCAAAACTAACAAGCTAACCACAATGGTTCTTCTAAGTCACATTAAATGGCGCAAGAGGGTTGAAGGGTGTCACAACAAGAAAACTGCCAGGTGCGCCGCAGGGTCTGATGGGTTCAGGATCAGTCATGTGGCGCGGAGAAGAAAACAGAAATATAACCTGGGACCTGGATCTCTGATGCAAGGTCAGCAACAAAATTATTATTATTATTATTATTATTATTATTATTATTATTATTATTATTATTATTATTATTATTAGATTTATATCCCGCCACTCCCTTGCGGCTCGTAAAGATCAGACCACCAGTCTGCCCTCTTGCTTCTGTTCCCACATCTTGGTGGCATGGACACTGGAGCAGTGCAGAAGTATCAGATGGGGCTCATGCATTCATTCATTCATTCATTCATTCATTCATTCATTCATTCATTCATTCATTCATTCATTCATTCATTCATTCCATTTGTATACTGCCCTCCCCTCAGGCTCAGGGCAGATGGAGACATTTGGAGAGGGCCACGTGACGGCCCTTGCCACCCCACAGCCAATCGGCTTTCTCCCCAGCACTGTTCCAATCCTGTAAGTCTTGATGCCTTAACTGTGAGTTAGGCAGCACCAAGTTCGGTGTCAAGAACATTTGATCTGCTTTAGTTTAGCCCCCGTACAGTACTTGGGCCCTGACCTGGATAGCCCTCGCTAGCCCAATCTCATCAACTCTTGGATGCTAAGAAGGGACGGCCCTGGTTAGCATCTGAATGAGGGACCACCAAGGAATAACAGGGTTGCTACGTAGAGGCAGATGATGGCAAGCCATCTCTATCTGGCTCTTGCCTTGAAAGTCTCCCAATGCTGCCATAATTTGACTGTGACTTGATGGTTAAAACAACAACAATGGGGAAAACAGAAGGGGTGTATGGGACAGAATTAGGCTGATTCTGTGAAGGTTCAAGGGGGTGGCAGGTTACGGTGGAGGAGCGAGAGGGTTGTGAGCATCCTGCATAGTGCAGAGGGTTGGCCTAGATTAGCGATCCCCAACCTGTGGGCCGCGGACTACATGTGGTCCTTTGACTAATTGGAGGTGGGTCCCGAAGGACGCCTTCTCCCCCCCCCCCGGCCCTTCATTCCCCCCAGCCCATTACAATACACTTCATTGTTGTGCCGTGTCTGTATCTTATTTTGAAGGGATGTTTAAACATTACCATAGCAATCAGAGAGTGCTAGGGCAGTGGTTGAGAGTAGAGGAGTAAACTACCCCCCCACACCGGGTCTCAGTAAAAGGCGTTGAGTGGTCCCCGGTGAGTGGTCCCCGGTGAGTGGTCCCTGGCATTGAGTGGTCCCCAGTGATAAAAAGGTTGGGGACCACTGGCCTAGATGACCCAGGAGATCCCTTCCAACTTTATGATTCTATGATTCTAGAGTTGCCAGTGTCCCGATGGGGCCAGATGACAGAAGTCAGTTTCCCTGGGGAATATAGCTGAGTTACAAGGCAGACTTTATAGCGTTATACCCCGCTGAGGTCCTCCCCTCCTCAAACCCCGCCCTTGCTGGGCTCCACCCCCAGATCGCTAGAAATTTCTCAGCCTGAAGTTGGTAGCCCCAAACAAAATATTTCTATAGTAATAGTGGCTTCTTCATGATTGCCCCTCCCTATGGCAGAGTTTCCCTACGGGAGCCTCAGGGTCACTGCTGCCGCCTTGACAGCTATAGGGCTTCATTTTCCCCATGGGGGAAAGGGTGGGATTTTCTCCAATAACGGACATACTGACGTATCCAGTAACAGGCAAAACGATATATCATTATAACTCTGTGCCAACTGTTGATTTAAAAAGAAAACCCCTCCAAAAAACACACAGACCCCGGTGGCATGCTGGGGAGGTGGGGGACCACCATGGAGGTCTGGGGAAAGTGGCTGCTATTACTATTGTTATTATTACTACTATTATTCATTACTTATTAACTTAGATTTCTAGGCTGCCCCTCTCCAAAATGGTCTCGGGAAGGCTTGTAGCATAGTAAATAATTGTAAAATAAAAGCTGTAAAATCTTTAAAATTCAACTAAAACTCTACAATCGCCCCTTGAGTGGAACCATCTCCCAGGCTGAATGTTGAGATTAACGAAATTAAGAGAGTTGGCCCAGCTCTGATGGCATGGAAATGGTTCCGGCCAAAGCCTGAGCAGGGGGTTAGGCAGAGGGGCCCTTCCAGATGGTAAATGGGCAACCTCGGCCTCAACCAAATTGCTGGCCCTTCGGAACTTTGTGTCATGCTGAGAAAATCTGGACATTCCTCAACACACAACAACTGGCCAGCAAGCTTGCCTGTGATCTTTCCCAAATTTCACAGCAAAACAGGTTTGGGAAAGATCATAGAAAACCTCAAAGAGAACCCCTGCTGTGGGAAAGCGGGAGGGAAAGCCCCTCGCCCCACCCACAAACTTCCCAGCAGCTTTGAACTTGGGGCAAATCACTTGAGGTCAACTCTTCTCCGTGCTGAATGCGGAGCAGCAGAATCACCACCACGCACTGGCTCTTGGGAGAGGAAATGATCCCGCTCTTTCACCACAGAACTGGTCTGGTTGAACTCGGGTGAAGCTGTCCGTGCGATGTGTCACGGGAAGCTTTAGGGCAGCTCAAACCTCACAAGGACTGCGGCATGACTGATCAAGAACCCATCGTCTCCTCCGTACCGGCCCTTCCCATAACATCTCCTCCAGCGTCCCCCCAGTACCTCCTCCTGCCTTCTCATTGCTGATGGAGCACAGTATTTGCCATGAACAACCTGAAGGCAAGCAGGTGAGAAGCAGGGAGAGATTCGGTGTTAAAAAACAAAACAAAACAGTTCAATGAGGTTACAGATGTGCAAACCAGACGTAGATGGGCATGGAATTGGGGTCAGTGTGCATGGGCGGGTAGTTGTAAATATCCTGTATTCCGCATGGGTTGGGCTAGATGACCCTGGAGGTCCCTCCCAATGCTATGATTCTATGATGAGCGTGAGACACACCCACATTCCTTTGTTGGGTCGCTGCCTTCTTAAAAAAATATCAGAACTCACTTGGTTTCGATATGCCTAGACAGGGGTGGCCAAATCGTGGCCCTCCAGCTGTCCAGGGACTACAATTCCCATGAGCCCTAGGGGCTCATGGGAATTGTAGTCCCTGAACAGCTGGAGGGCCACAATTTGCCCACTCCTGGCCTAGGAAGACCTCCCAACTTGCATTCCAAGTGGTCAGTTTGCAGTGAATAATGTTTCTCACAGTCTTCTGAACACTGTGAGAACATGATGCTGTGATTCCCATTTTACAGACGGAATGACTGCCGCTGACAGATAGGTGCCATTTATAAAAGGGTATCCAGGTTTCAGAGCATGTGGGATAATGCCTCAAAAGCGTCTGTATTTCTGGCCAATGGACTGGTTTCTACCCCCACGCTTACCATTGTCATGTACCAATTTGCAAGCGTGTATGTGCAGGACCAGAAATGAAAAAATCCACGCACAAACATTGCCAAAGATCTGTTCAAAACGTCTCCCACTAGGCGTTCCAATAAAACAGCCGAAAGCCCCTTGAGATCATTAAGCCGCAGCAGGTAAGACGCACGAAAACTATTTTACATTTTTTTTTTAATTCCCCTCCTCAATCTAAAGGGCACCTCTGGAGTCGGTTACTCGCTTAAAGCCAACTGGTGTGTTTGCAGGCTGTAGCAGAACCGAACAGGCAGAACCAAACCAAGTCTAATATCCCACCCAACAATATGGTTTTTATGCGCTGTGGCAGTCAGAGTTTTTGCCTTAATGGCAACTGGCCATTTGTGCTGACCTCCAGGTGTAATTTCTCAGCCCGGTAGCACAGAAGCAAAAACCAATAACCAACTCTCAGAATTAACTGCACCAATAGCTATTAAGTTTGAGGGGGCCGTCCCTGGCGTTGAAGGAGCACGTTTCCACTCCGCTTCCACCTTACCTCTCGCTTGGATTTCTGCGAAGAGCGTTCCAAGACGTCGTCGTTGGAAAGGTCAGAATCCTCGGAGAAGCTTAAATGCCGACGCAGCTGCAAATCTGTGAAGAGAAGGAGACTTCAATCAGGTGGCAAAGCCAGAGAAGAGGCACTTTGGTGCGGTGAGAAAATCCATCCTCCTGGGCATTTTCTTATCTGGAGCAGTACCCTGCTTCCCTCTTGCTTCAATGGCAACCACAGTGCAGTGTCCTCTTCGACTGGGGCAATGCCCCTGGCACTTGGTCAACATTTTGCTTTTTCGCTGAGTCAAGGGGGTGGCAGGTTACAGTGGATAAGTGATAGGGTTGTGAGTGTCCTGCATAATGAAGGGGGTTGGACTAGATCAGGGGTAGTCAACCTGTGGTCCTCCAGATGTCCCTGGACTTTGCTGGCAGGGGCTCATGGCAATTGTAGTCCATGGACATCTGAAGGACCACAGGTTGACTACCCCTGGACTATATGACCCAGGAGGTCCCTTCCAACTCTATGATTCTACTAGAATTGAAGCCTGTTGTAACTGATACGATGGGTACTAGCAGGGGGGAAATAGCAAAGAGAGAGGGAGGTAGGAAGGAAGACAGTGATTAAGATAGAGAGAGCTTAGCATTGGGAAGAGGAAGGGGAGGGGTTGTCCAGTCAGTAAGGGCATGAGGTTGAATATGTATGTTGTAGGGGGAGGGGGTTATGGTGGTGTGATGACAAATGAGGGTGTGGGTGTGGAGAGATGGGTGACAAGATATTGTGGTTTGGAATGTTAGTTGAGTGTGGGAGAGGACTGACCTTTGGGAATTGTGGCTGACTGTAAGTGGATGGGCAGAAGGAATTGTGTCGGGGCTTGGCTCTGGTGCTTTAGGATGCTTAGGGCTAATCCTGCGTTGAGCAGGGGGTTGGACTAGATGGCCTGTATGGCCCCTTCCAACTCTATGATTCTATGATTCTATGGTGGCTCTTTCTTGCTGATCTCCAATTTGGGATCAGGAGGCAAATTTCTTCCAGGCCAGACTGGGCAGGGATTCTGGGGTGTTTTTTTTGGGTGGGGGGCATCATCTGGGCATGGAATTGGGGTCATTGTGGGTTGGCAGGCAGCTGTGAATTTCCTGCATTCTCTAGGGGGTCGGACATGATGACCCAAGAGGTTCTTCCCAACTCTATAATTCTATGATTCACTGCACTTTTCAAATTTTCTTTCTGTGCTCATCTGACGGCTACTTTAAATTGAAAGCACATGTGTCAGAGGAACAGAGTAGCGTGGTCCCAATTCCCATGGTCCCAACCCGTCATGCCTGACACAAAACTGACTGTATGGGAGAGGCGATGCATGGTTAATCTCCAAGAGAGTTTGCTTGACTCAGAGTTGGGGAAAACAGATGAGTCATGGATCCAAATTTTTTCTCTCAGGACAGGAAAAGAGACAGCTTTGGAAGAAACAGCCAACATTCAAGGAAATAAGCATGCCCCCTAAAACAAGGAGAGAGAGAGGGGCATCTTTTCCCTAGGGTGATATAGGACACAAAGCGGCTTCCTGTGAAAGGGAGGTGCAGGGCCTGGGTTAATCCAGGTGGGCGGGAACACAAAGAGGTAATATTTTGGGCTGACCACAGGCAGTGAGGGCTCTTTCTTCATTTGTGGGTCTGCAGAGCAGGGGCGGTCTGTATTTGGGCTCAGAAGCACAGGCAGCCAACTTGTGGCTCACTTATCATTCCCATGAGCAAACAAACACAGAAGATCACCAATGAAGGAGGAGGTGGAAGAACTGATTTTTTTTTGTTACCCAACTTTTCACTCCCCGCAGGAGTCTCAAAATGACTTACAGTCACCTTCCCTTCCTCTCCCCACGACAGACACCCCGTAAGGTAGGTGAAGCTGAGAGAGCCCTGATATTACTGAAGAAGAGTTGGTGGTTATATGCCGCTTTACTCTACCTGAAAGAGTCTCAAAGTGGCTTACAGTTGCCTTCCCTTTCTTCTCCCCACAACCCTGTGAGACACCCTGTGAGAGAGGTGAGGCTGAGAGAGCCCTGAGATTACTGAAGAAGAAGAGTTGGTGCTTATGTGCCGCTTTTCTCTACCTGAAGGAGTCTCAAAACGGCTTCCCCCTGAGATGCTGGAGATGTCAGCCTGAGTACAGCAGCCTTTCTCAGCTTTTTTGCCATCAAGAAACCCCTGAAACATTCTTCAGGCACAATCGTGTTGTATATGTTTGGGAAGCAGAGCTGTGTACATGGCCACCTGGGGCCCCTCCCCCTCCAGACCCATCACTGGCCATTTTGAGACGGGGGAGCAGGTCAACATATCATATATTTAAAATATATATATGAAAGATGAGTTAACTCCCATCTATTTAGGAAACCCTTCCAGGGCTGTCAAGAAACTCCTGGGTTTCATGAAGTCCTGGTTGAGAAAGCCTGGAGTGGACCAGACCAACCCTGATCCACCAACAGTCTGATTCAGCATAAGGTGGCTCCTTGTGCTTGTGTGAGGTGAGAGATCGGTAACATTGGGCATCTGTTTTTGGAGTGCCACATGAGGCCAAACAGTAGGTTTTGGCTAGGCAACAGACCTCTTGTAAGGGAGCAAAGGGGGATCTTCTAATACTTGCACACGTTATGTAGGCTTTAGGAAAGGTACCCTACCTGCCACTCTAACCACTGGAGATGCCTTATGTTTCCCAGAATCCACTGTGGTCCCACTGGAAGGTGTGCTTGGGCAAGATTTGTCATCCGCCTTTTTCTTCTTGTCCTTCTTATAACCAGAGAATACAGATTTCCACAGGGATTTGGGCTTGGTGGCTTCTTCCGCCGCGCTGCTAGATTTGTCCGAGAGCCGGCTGTCGTTCTTGGACTTCTTCTCCTTCTTGTTCTTCCGCGGCGAGAAGAGAGAAGTCCTTTTCTTACTCTTCCCTCCGGAGCCTTCTGAGGAAGTGACCGACGCGTCACGCTTGCTGGTGTCCGAGAAGGGGGAGAAGAACCTTTCGCTGCTGGCTTCGTGCTTCAGCGTGGGAGCTTCGCCCGCTTTCGTGTGCCTGGGGGACTCGGAGAACAGCTCTTTGGCCTTTGAGGGTGCGGTCGAGGCTTTGTGAAATTTGGCAGCGCTGGCGGCGTTGGCCGTCTCCAGATCTTTCATCCTGCACAGCTGTTTGACCATGGCGTCACGCAACGCTTGGCTCTTCACAGATTTCTCCCGAGCTCTCATTCTTTCCTCTGCTAGTTCCTTGGCTTCCACGGAGACCTGGGGCAGGCCCCTCTTCTGCTGGCTGCCTCCTTCCATCGACGGTGGCCCGCCGTTCTCTTTCACCAGATGCAGGTGAAGAGGCTTCTCCGGTCTCGACCGGCTGGTAGGGGGCGTGTAGTACTTTTCGTGAAGGCTCGTGTCTTCGGTCCGCTCGTCGTAAGTGTCCTCGACGTCGTCCGCAAACGGGATCTCGTCCACGCTCTCCACGAACGACTTCCGCACCTCCTCTCTGGAAGGCCGGGGCGGCTCCCTGGCCGGGCGGCTCCGTTCGACGGCCGGCAGGGGGAGGGGCGCTTGGTCGGAAGCCGGCTTAGACTCCGCCTCGTTCTGCCAGATCGCCTGGTGCCTCTTCCGTCGCAGCGTGGCCGGCTCCTCGTTCTGGGGGGGAGGGGGAGGGGGACTGGAGGGAGGCGTGAGCATGGTGGAATCGGAAGTGTTGAAGCTTTGGCTGGCGAGCGTTCTCATGTTGGATGAGCTGCCTTGAAGGCCGAGTCCGGAACTGCTGGACAGGTCCCTCTTCACCTCGCTGGAATTTTTCAGCTCTCTCTCCGACGGGGACTTGGGCGTCAGCAAGGAAAACTGTTCATCCAACTTGGGCGTGACCGGCTTTCTTGGGGCGGGCTGTGGTTTTGCAAGATGGATTCCCCTATCTTCGGGGGTCCCGTCAGGAGGATATGATTTCAGGGGACTGGAAGCGAGAGGCGAGATGGTAAAGCTTGGCTCCACCCCCCTGCCTCTGTTCACAGGGGTGAGCCCTAGGCTCCTCCGGATCTCAGCACTCTTCATCCAAAACTCCTCCACAAGGTTATTCCGTTTCAAGGCTTCTTCGGCTGAGGTAGGGCTTCCCAATCTGTCCATTTCACCATCTTGACTTTTTAGGGCGAGTTTGGCCAAAGGAGTAGAGGTTAAGGCTGGGACTGGCTGGAAACACACCGGCGGTTCCACCGGAGACGGAATGGATGCTTCGGTAGAGGGCAAAGGCTGTGAACAGATAGGCAGGGGGGCCACGGACGGAGAGGTCGGTAACGTGGGAGATGCTGGTTTCGGCTTCACGGGGGATGCTGGCGAGACGGCCTCAGGAAGAGCAACCGGCTGCGACCGTATTGGAGAGAGGGGTACGGTTGGGCTTTTGGCCTTCTGATCGTCAGGGACGGCACCTTCCTGTGTCTTCTCTTCTGATGGGATTGGGTCAGGGAGGAATGGATCGGGGAAAAAACGCGCTTCCGGAGTCCTCGCTTTGCAGGGCATCTTTGTAAGAGAGTCCTTTGAGTTCTACGGAAACAAACACAGAAGATCACCAATGGAGGAGAAAGAAGAAGAACTGATTTTTTTGGTACCCCACTTTTCACTCCCCAAAGGAGGCTCAAAATGACTTACATTTGCCTTCCCTTCCTCTCCCCACAACAGACACCCTGTGAGGTAAGTGGGGCTGAGAGAGTTCTGACTGTGACTAGCCCAAGTTCACCCAGCTGGCTGCATGTGGAGGAGCAGGGAATGAATATATATATATCTGGGGATGGCACTGGCAAACCACCCCGTGTTGAGTCTGCCATGAAAACGCTAGAGGGTGTCACCCCAAGGGTCAGACATGACCCGGTGCTTGCACAGGGGATACCTTTACCTTAACGTTAACCTTAATCTTAACCTTAAGGTTATGTATACACACACACACTCTCTCTATATATATATATATATACCATATATACTATATATACTATAACTATGGGCCAAGCCTATTACATTCAGGAATAAAACGAGCGCTAGATTGGAGGGGTGGGTTGGAAGAACTCTGAGGATGGCCTCTCCCTCCCTCCAGGACCTGGAAAACCTGCAGGCAGCTGTTAGGGAACTCACCAGCAGGGGCAGCTCTCATGTGGCAGGGAACTACAGGCAAGCCAGTTGGAGGAGGAGGCTCTCAGGGGCGGGACAGCCGTCCTGAGTGGGTGGTTAAGCGCTGAGTGGCACTTAAGCCATGAGACACGCTCCTCCTCCAAGGCCTTACCACAATATTAAGTGGAATAGATATATGTCTTGCCTCTTTTGATTCTTCCTCGTGGTTGAGAGCCAGAGAAAGCGGGACGGCCTTTTCGCAGGGTGAAGCGACCGGCAGGCAAGGTTTGCAAGGATCTGAAGGAGAACACAGCAAGGCCGTTGTTACCACCTGAAAGTCCACATGGCACACCGATGCTTGGAACTGACGAACCGTAAGCACAGGACAGCCTTAGGCTCAAACCTCCCCTGTCTATGGCGACCTTCCATGAGCACAAAAAGGCCCTGGTACACACACTGATAAAAAAACGCTATGGAGTATGCTGAAGAAGGAAAGCCAGGTGAAATCACCCATCTGTTTTCCCACCAGCACAACTTACCGGAATAGGAGGCTGGCCCAGAGGGCAACTGCATCCCATTCCCCACCCCCCTTTTACTGCAGTTCTCCAGAGGCTCCCCCCCCTCCCCCCACACACACGTTGAAGAAGAAGAACCGGTATTTTTGTACCCCACTTTTTACTACCCGAAAGAGCCTCAAAGCAGCCTACAATCGCCTACCCTTCCTCTCCCCAAGGAAGTTGTAAGCACGCTCAAACACTAAAGAAGCTGCAGGGGGGAGGGGGGAGGGTCAGTCGCCCACACAGTAGGAGTTCATAGCCAAGGCCGCTACAGTTCACAGCATCCTCCCAAAGCAGAAGCAAAGGTAAAGTGCTGGAGAAAACCGCTGCCATAGAGATATTCCAAACACAGAAGCATGAGCACTACTGCAGCTCCTCCAATCCCCGTGCAAAATCCGACTATCCAAGCAAGGCGAACTGCTGTTCAGATTGCACTAA
This sequence comes from Paroedura picta, assembly GCF_049243985.1. NCBI lineage: Eukaryota > Metazoa > Chordata > Lepidosauria > Squamata > Gekkonidae > Paroedura > Paroedura picta. Next base: position 129,520,293 of record NC_135373.1, read on the forward strand.
CCAAGGGGGGAGAAACTCCAGCGGTGTTTCAATTCTTTCTCCTCCTTTGCAGCCTTTGGCAAATCTGGAAGTAAAGATGCTGAAATCCAAAGGGAGCACAGAGCATTGTGGGTCGGGGCAGAACTGGCCCGCTGCTCCCCAGTCTGGAGCCTGCGTGCCTCCCTCCACAGCACCATCTTCCCCAAAAGCAAACTGGGCTATGGAATTACTCCAACAAGTCCTGGCAACGATACACCAGAGTCTGCCGAAAATTAAGGGAAGCCTGAAACAGCGGATCTGGGGCTGCTGGTCTCTGACTTTCCGCTAGAGGAGCTCTACTGGCCAAGACTGGCCGTGACGGTGATAATTTCCTTACCTTCTGTTGTAATGGAAGGGGCGGCGGGTTCTGCCTCCAGGATGTCAGCAACTTTCAGCTCTGGTCCTTCCGCCTCTGCTTGATGTGGGCGGCACTCAGCTTCTGCGTCAGATGGGATGTCATCTGGCTCCCGGTGATGGACGCCATAAAGGAAGGAAAAGAAGAAAGAAAGAATGGTTCTTGAGTTAGGAAGGCCAGCTTTGGGTTGGGAAATACCTGGAGATTTTGGGAGAGGGGCCTGGGGAGGGCGGGGTTGGGGAGGGGAGGGACTTCAATGGGGTACAATGCCATAGAGTCTGCCTGCTAGAGTGGCCATTTTTCTCCAGGGGAACTGATCTTTGTCAGCTGGAGGTCAGTTGTACACCCTGGAGATCTACAGTCAACCCTTGGAGCAATTTGGGATAAGGATGTATCTCAATAAACTCTTGGATGCTGATATGGCGATGGATGAAGAATTCATTTGAAAAGAGTTTTATGCCAGAAATTGTGAAAAGTCACTTTTGAAGAAGAAGAAGAAGAAGAGTTGGTTCTTATATGCCGCTTTTCCCTACCCGAAGGAGGCTCAAAGCGGCTTACATTCACCTTCCCTTTCCTCTCCCCACAACTGACACCCTGTGAGGGAGGTGAGGCTGAGAGAGCCCTGATATTACTGAAGAAGAAGAGTTGGTTCTTATATGCCGCTTTTCCCTACCCAGAGGAGTCTCAAAGCGGCTTACAGAATGAATGCTTCAGTTCTCCAATTTACATTCTGGATCAGGAAGGAAACTCCGAAGAGTCCTTCGGGCTCTGTGTTTGATCTTTATCTTTGATTCATAGAATCATAGAATAATAATGGAGTTGGAAGGGGCCTCATGCGTCATCTAGTCCAACCCCCTGCACTATGCAGGACACCCACATCCCAGCTGTCCATTTTTTCCGGGAAAGGAGAGCATTAAATATTTTTCGCTATTTCGCCTCACACGGTTTTACACATTTTCCACCTATATCATGTGGCCCATTCATTTTGTGGACACCTGGAGGCTGGCAACTCTATTCCAGGTGCATAGCTATGGCAGGTGTGGCCAGTTTCTCTCTTAGCCTAACCTACCTCGCAGGGTTGTTGAGAGGATAAAATGGAGGAGGGGAGAACTGCGTGTGCTCTTGGGAGAAAGGGTGAGATAAAAGTATGGAAGAGAGATGGACATGAGGACTCTGATTCAGCCGCAGCAGCACTAGAGAGCCCCCCCCCCCCCGCCAACGAATCAGCAGTTCCGTACCGTCCTCCAGCTCGGCCCCCGTGTCCCCGTCCTCAATGGCTTCGGCAGGCTCCGTGGCCCCTTCGTCCTCGTAGTCATTCTCCTCACACAGGGCTGGAACACATTTGAAGCACAGGCTTTAAAACAAAGGTGGTGCGCAGAAAGGACGGATGCTTCAAGTTCTCAGACCAATTTGTGAGGTACTGGGAATTTCTTTCTTTCTTTGTCTTAAAGGCCTCTTTGTGAAAGACAGCCAGGCTACAGACACTATATGACCTTAGACTGTAGGCAGTGGTTGTTTTGTCAGAATGAAACCACCGTATTAAAAAAAACAAAAAAACCCAAAAACTCTGCACCCAGCAAACTAACATGCCTGGGAAAATGACAGATTCAAATTCTTTTCTGTAGCATGATGGTGTTCTGTACCCAAATATATGAACCCCTCAAAACCCCCTCTCCAGTCAGGAAGTAAGAGTCTGGAAACCAAGGTTCAAACTCCTGGCCCCAATCATTCTCTTTTTGCCAAATAGCCAACATAGGGTTGTTGGGAGGATAAAATATGCCACCTGAGCTCCTTGGAGGACAGGTGAGATTAAAATGCACTAAACAAATAAGTGGCAAATTTACAAAGAGCTATTCCAACTGACAACTTAGATGCCAGAAAACCGTCTCGGAGTTCCACTCAAATCAGAGAAAAACAATTTTACTTTTTTTTTTTCCTCCACGAAGTGGGCCTTTTCCAAAAAGGCTTGCTAGGGTTTTATCGCCCTTGACATCCTATTAAAGATGTGTTGCAACATAAAGTCATCTTTGCCACCTTAAGCCAAGAGGAAAGGCAGGTATAAATACTTTAAAACTGGGGTAGTCAACCTGTGGTCCTCCAGATGTCCATGGACTACAATTCCCATGAGCCCCTGCCAGCGAATGCTGGCAGGGGCTCATGGGAATTGTAGTCCATGGACATCTGGAGGACCACAGGTTGACTACCGCTGCTTTAAAAGATACAAACAAATTCCATTGGACCCATCTGGCCCTATAGAACTACTTAGTCGTTTCAAAAGACAGGTGTCTCTGGCCGAAAGTTTCCAAGTTTTGCCCAGTCCTGGAAGGTATCCAAACCAAGCATATAACCGGCCAGTGGAAATTGGTATCCATTGCTAACCAGTGCAACATTCTGAAAGGTCCTCAAACCCAGGGAAATTCTCCCTTTGCCTGTTATATAGCTTTCCAGCGATACCCTGTAAAATGTACTGCGAAGACCAAGACGCACAAATTCGGGGTCACGTTTAACAGGGCTACAGGTTAGCAACACATTGGTGCAAAGATATATTCAGGGGGTGGAAGTGAAGAACAGAAACAACTCTGCACCTGTTCACACGTGTTGGACAAGGATGCGTTTGCACACGTTATGCAGTTAGAGATGGAGGGCAAGGGATCAAAGCTGCCACACAGAAACTGGTGAGCTAGGCACAGCTAGAACCAGAAGCCACAGCGGTATAACGTTTTGTCCTGGTAGGCCAGCAGCCGCGATTGGAGGAGGCGAGACGCGGACGTCTCGAAAGCACAGCTGTCAGAAGCAATAAGGTTTAGAAAGGCACTAACTACGATTCATGCAGAACTCGACGGGAGCTTACTGCCTACCCTTGGACTATCCTACTGGGCAAACTGAACTCCATTTCATACAACGCAAGGGCTCTCTGCCTTCCTGCCCTAGAATTAAACAAGGCGAGGATTCTGTAAGGCCCTCTGTTTTCAAACAGGCTGTTTTCAAAGAGGCTGAATCTGTGAAGGCTCAAGGGGGTGGCAGGTGACAGTGGATGAGCGAGAGGGTTGGGAGCATCCTGCATTGTGCAGAGGGTTGGACTAGATGACCCAGGAGGCGTCCTTCCAACTCTAGGATTCCATGATTTTATGATTCTATTAGGGGGAGGCTCGGTTAACCAATAAAATCAGGGGGTGGAGTGCATTTCCAGTGCAGCTTGTGAATTACAAGCCATGCGTTTTCCCTCCCAACAGAAGCGATCGTCTTTCTATTTACTTAGGGGATGGATTGCCAGAGGTAGGGGAAAAGGTAACCTCGCTCAGAGGTTACAAATTATGTTTCAGATTGCTTTTCCTGGGGTGCACATGGCCCTTTATGCTACTGATTTCTTAAGACCTGGGACTTTCCTTCCTGAGAGACTATTCTGGAGGACATCACAACCCTGGGCCGGTTTAAGCAAGGTGCTGCCCACGCGTGAACATGTGCCAGCGCCTGTCATGTTTTTAAGAAGTTCCGCAGGGTTGCCTGGACCACACACTGCTGCTTGTCCAAGGATGGAGCATATAAGGAAGGACTCTGTAGGGAAGAGTCAGAAACATTCTCCCTTCAAATCGAAACTAAGTAAGGAGGCATCAGGTGAGTTTCTACCTCTTAACCTCACTCTGATGTCTCATATGGAGATGTCACTAATTCACGTCTTACTTGGCTGCTTATAAAACTGAAAAGAGAGAGAAAAACCTAGCCCAAGGCTACTAACAGTATTTTCAAAATTTATCCAGAATAAAGAAAACTAAAAAGTGTCTTTGTTCTATGTTGCTTTATTGTAGGATCCAACTGGAACGGTTTCTAGATGTCTTCCGTTTTCAAAGGGTAATTTTCCTCAGTGGCTGTCCTCTCACTTGTAAGTAAATTGGTAATCCCAATAGATACTTCAATACCTATATTAAATTGTTAAAAGTATTCACTGGCCTTTGGCTCTGCCTGTAATCCAAGTGCTCTCCGGAGCCAAAGGCTCTTTCAACCATTTAATAGAGCTACTGAAGTATCTATTGGGATTACCAATTTACTTACAAGTGAGAGGACAACCACTGAGGAAAATGACGCTTTGAAAACGGGACATATCTAGAAACCCTTCTGGTTGGATCCTACAAGAAAGCAACATAGAACAAAGAGACTTTTTACTTTTCTTTATTCTGGATACATTTTGAAAATACTGTTCGTAGGCTTGGGATAGGTTTTTTTCCTCTCTTTTTGATTGTAGACACTCCTAACCGTCCCTTTTGTCTGTATTTGCTTATAAAACTGAACGACGCAGCAACCGTTTTTAAGGGGCTGTACTGCAATACGTGTGTGTTACGTTGAAAGAGGTCCTCATTGCCAACGTCAGAATTGTAACACCTGCCTTCTGTTCTCAAACATCTGCATTCCCTCCGCAGTTTACAGGAGATTTTCTTTTGGGCCTGGTTAAGGTGGGGGTCCAATTCATGCAAGAATGGACCGCCTGGGTGAGACATGCAGCCCTCTGCCCTGCCCCTCCTGACCCCCCCTCCCTCCAGCATGCAACAGCGACAAAGGCACAGTCTGGTGGTTAAGAGGGGGCCAGCGATTGGGACGCTACAATGCGGACAAGGCGGCAGCGCCAGCAGTGGCGGGCGGGGTTACTTGTGAGCCGTAAAGAGGAACGTCACCAAAACTACCTCCTGGGACCGTTAGCAGCCACGCCTGCACCGCCTCATGGCGTACGGAGGGTAGGTCGGATGCTGAATCAAAAAAATAAAATCAAATTAAAAAGGATGATAAATTTCAGAGGGCAAAATGAATCTTTCGGAACAGAAACATCACGGAGGGAGAGGTACAATGTGCTAGAAGAGGAGGAATTGGGCGGGGGGAAGGCCAGGTGTGAAAGAAACAGAGGAAACAAACGTGGGGAAGAGCAGAAAGGAGAGGGACCCCAAAAAGAAGGGGAGAAGAAGACAGATGGCAGAGTGAACTTTGGGCACCAGAGATCTGCTGATGCCGGCTATCCTGATTACCCACCTACAGTGAGCGGATAAACCTCAGCCCATGCTCTGATGATGCAAATCCCTTTTGCTCTTTCCTCTTCTTTCTGCTAAATGAACCCAGCATCCCTTCTGTCACTATAGCACTACTCTCCCCTTAGGTACACACACTGTCTCCCTCATTCCTCAGCATCTATCCTGCCCCCGTGTGCTTGGATCTTGCGGCTCATTCTTGCATGCCCAGGGAAATGCCGATCAACACTTTGGGATCAGGAGGCAAACTTCTTCCAGGCCAGACTGGCCAGGGATTCTGGTGTCGGGGGTGGGGGGGTGGGTCATCATCTGGCCATGGAATTGAGGTCACAGTGGGTGGTCAGGTCGTTGTGAGTTTCCTGAATCCTGCTTCCTTCCAGCTCTATGATCCTATGCCAGAATGATCCCAACATTCTGCTCGCTTCCTCTCCTGGCAGTCTCATCTGTTGTGCATTCTTCTTTTTTGCACTCTCGCATCTTCGTTTCCTGTTCCTTCTTACCCATCAGTTCCACCCTCCAGCAACCCACAAGGTCCTTCCGGGCCCATTACAGGCAATGCAGAAGAAGGCTGAAAACCAGTGTAGGATTTATCTTGACTTAATGGAGTGTTTCACTCTTGCCTTGACCGTTTCTGCACTGGGAACTTCACTGCCTTGGCTCTCATGTGGGAGCACAAATACGGGGCGGACAAGCTGCATCGGCCCAATGCACCCCTGTGCGGGAGCAGGAAGAGTCAGGGCAACTTGCGCCAGCTCAAACTCCAGCCTGCAGCCCAGTGCAAAGTCTCCAGTGCAGAAACGGTCCTTGTCTCTCCTGATGGTGTAACCTGAGCAAAGCCAAACCCTACTGAGTTAGATTAATTAATCAGGGAATGGAAAAAAAAAAGTCTGACCCGCAGGTTAGTAAAATGGAGATGCTAAGAGGAAGAACAATTTCAAAGGACACAAAGAAACATACAGTAGAAAGCTAATCATGTCAAAGAGGAAAATCTTAAAAGAACATCTACTCCCATACAAGTCTGCCTCCGACTCTGAGATTCTGCTGGGGAGGAAAGGGTGAGGTCTTGAGTCCCGGGATGCCTCTTCCATGAGAAATAAAATTTCAAACGCTTAAGGCATGGCCTTCTTAGCTGTGGCAACCAAGTTCAGACCAACCAAGTGTGCTCACAACGGAGGAGGCTCAAGCCTGTGGCTTCCTTGTCTTCAAGAGGCTCACTCTGAAGACAGACTCTTGAATTGGATGTTGAGAGGGGCAGGAACACGTTGAGAGGGGCAAAGAGCTTTACACTCTACCACCAATAAACTGGTGATCTCTGACCCCAGGGAAGCTCATCTATCAACAACCAGAGCCAGGGCTTTCTCTGTCTTGGCCCCCACCTGGTGGAACGAGCTCCCAGATGACATCAAGGCCCTGCCAGAGCTACAACAATTCTTCAAGGCCTCCAAAAAGGAGCTCTTCCACCAGGCATTTGGCCAAGACAAGTGAACAAGCTGCTACCACCAAACAGAAGACATATAATCTGCATTGACTGAAAACCAGACCACAGTGAAGACAGGCCAAACTGTTGTTATCCAATATTGTTATATCACACTGTTTGTTGTTGCTGTTCTTAAGTACTGTTATTATATTACACTGTTAGATACAAGTTTACTGTTAAGTAATTTTTATATAGTACGTTCCTTGTATTGTACCGCATATGAGCGTTATATTGTAAACTGCCCTGAGTCGAAACAGAGGGTGGTATATAAATATCATAAAAATGTTAAAATAAAATAAAATTTGGGAAGATAGAGCTTCAGATTTGAAGGGCAAAAGATAGAGCTTCAGATCTGAAGGGCAGGGCCAGAAAGATGACTGCCTGCATGAGATTTCTTTTGTGTTGCCAGCTCTGGGTTGGGAAATACCTGCAGACTTTGGGGGTGGAGCTGGGAATATGCAGGATTTGGGGCAGGGAGGGATCTCAGAGTGGCATAATGTCCACCCTCCAAAGCAGCCATGTTCTCCAGGGGAACAGATCTCTTTAGTCTAGAGATGAGCTATAATTCCAGGGGAACCTCAGGTCCCACCTGGGGACTGACATCCCTAGGCTCCCCCCACCCCCAATAGTAAGTCCATCCTGGGATGGGATCATTAGCATCAGAAGCCCTCAAATCCTAGAGCAGGTAGTATTTGTGTGATGGACAGGAGGTTGTCCTGCCCACGAAGGGAAAAACAGCCACTCAGCGGAGCCTATGGGAATGCTGCCCCAATAGCAGGCCACCTTTCAGAAGGGGGAGGGAAAGTTGGAGGGCAACACAGCAGGGGAGAGTCTGGGTCTGCCTCATTGAGAGGGCAGGGAAACTTTTAGATGTGGCTCAGCAAGAGAGAGCAGACAGTAGGAAGGGTAGCTCTGCCTCTGAGAGAGGACAGAGTGCCTTGTAGTTAGGCCTGTCTCTGGCAATGAGCAGACCTTGCGCCATTTTAGTCTCACTCACGGGAAAGGGCAGGTTGGTGTGGGTTCAATCCTAAGTGTGAGAGAGGATCCAACCGAGTGGCTCGTCATTAGAAACCAGTTTGTGTCTGAAAGCACTGAAGAAAATGTAAACACTCTGAAGCCGTGACTAGCTTCAATTTATGAGCCTCGGTCCTCTGACTCTCTGGAGACCTGTGCTGTTGATCCATCCCTCGTATCCTGCATTCATCTTCTTTGTTGTTTATATACGAATTATGCCTCCGGGGTCTCCTGCACACCACAAAACCTACCCCCTCACACACAGCAGCAAACCCAAATCCTTTACTCTTGCTATCCAAAACACATCTGGTAACCAAGGGGAAGGGTCACGGTTGAAAACAAACCTGCTCCCCCAAAATCACAGGAGGCTGTGTAGGTCCCCTCAGCTGGCAGAAAAGGTCTGTCACAGGAAGAAATTTGGAGCATGTGGCAACATGTCTTTATCCAGAGAGAGGTGACTCCATGCCAGGAACATTCCTTAAAGGTGGCCCTCTCAATTGATTTTCCTTCCTAAACTTTGGCAGGAATGTCCTAATGTGAAATGAATTTTTGCTTATAGCAGCTGTGAAACTTTCGTCCTTGGGAGATTCCCCCCCTCCCCCCAACAATCTTTTTTATCATTTAAGTTCATTATTTTTGCCTTCTGCCCTCAGAGCGCATGTGCGTTCTTGTTCCGATACCCAAAATGGCCGCCACATCATAATGCATGCATTGTCATTTCTTGACGCTGTTGTGCTTTCCCCACAACTCTCACCGTTCTCATCGATCCCTCTCCACTCAACCCTTCACATTTACAACTTTCTTTGATTACGGTCTCCAGAACCAAGCAAAACATTCCAAGTGAGTTAACGAGGAGAAGAGAATGGTTTAGGATGCTTTAGGATGCTTTGGGCTGATCCTGCATAGAGCAGGGGGTTGGACTAGATGGCCTGTATGGCCCCTTCCAACTCTATGATTCTATAATTCTATTAATGGCAATTTACTCCAGGCTCTCCAGAAGATCTGACCATTTATGTTGAATATATTTCATTCCCAGATCTCATCTGTAAGTGGCCCTTAGAAATTTTCCTTCCCTTTCCATTTCCCCTTCTTTGCATTAGGTTTCTCCTCTAAGCTTTTCCTGTTATGGCCGCAGATTCCCAGAACAAATAACACCTCTCATAGGGGTCAGCTATGAAATGACCCTTCCGCTATATCCAATATGAGAATATAAACAGACCATTAGGCCGTGACTCCGGCCTCACGGTTTTATCACCATCCTACAAATACAAAGTTCATCTTCTCCGGAATAGACCTCTTCCTAAGCCTGCAATGATAGGATTTAACCAACTTTCTGACGGGCAGGATCATTCCCCAGCTCTGACGCCATTGCTAGGCACAGAGAAAGGGGAAGGAAGCAGAGGCTGAGCCAAGATGCTCTGAGCCAAGACACGTCTCTTGTTCTTGAAATTACTAAAATAAATTATCAAGGTAATTCCTACTTAAGAGTGGCGTGCAGAAATATCAGGATAACAGGTTGCCGTTCATAACTAGTATTCCTGTTCTAGTTCATTACTTCTCAAACTCCCTCCTGATGCAAAGAATGGTGCCAAAATCTGGCAAACTGAGTTAAGCTTAACGCATAAGTGCGCAAGGAAGCATCTTTATATGTCTTGATCCAATCACTAGCCCATGGATCCTGGTATTGTTTTATTCCGAGAGCCGGCAGCTGTCAGGGCCCTGTTCTAAACCTGGCTAGTGCCATTCAAAACAAAAGAAAGCTATGCGCTGAAAGCTGGATTTCCTGAGGAAGAGTGCCTGCATTCGGAAGCTCACGCCTTGAATGAATCTTTGGAGGTCTTAAAGGTGCTATGAGCCTCCTGTGTTGCAGAGTGGTAAAGCAGCTAACATGCTGTCTGAAGCTCTGCCCGTGAGGCTGGGCGTTCAATCCCAGCAGCCGGCTCAAGGTTGACTCAGCCTTCCATCCTTCCGAGGTCGGTAAAATGAGTACCCAACTGCTTGCTGGGGGATAAAACGGTAATGCCTGGGGAAGGCACTGGCAAACCACCCTGTATTGAATCTGCCAAGAGAACGCTAGAGGGCATCACCCCAAGGGTCAGACATGACTCGGTGCTTGAACAGGGGATACCTTTACCTTTAAAGGTGCTATTGGACTCAAATTTTGTTGTATTTCCTGTAGGCATGGAAGATGCCCTACCACTTCACTCAGAAAAGCTGTGCTTAATTCTGATCTAAGCCAAGAGGAACCAGCATCTTTTACATCAGCTTGGGGTCTGTGCTGCACCAAAACACCCAAAACTCTTTCTTTAAGAAGCTAACCACCAACCGTCCCGAGACCATCATAATGAGGGGCGGTTTATAACATAAATTAAATTAATAAATTAATTAAATAATTAAAATCCCAGCAGTAAAAACTGAAAAGCTGTACCAAACCAAGGATTCAAGCAAACCCACTATTCTGAGCTCCCATTCTGCTCTAGTATCAGCAGCGTATGAGAAAGCATAGCAATTGCATTCCTGTGTCAAGGAGGACATCAAAAATGCTAATGGAACCAGAGAAGCAAGCCAAGAGAATCCTCTTTTGTTGGCCTGACATATCCTGAAACCCAAACACCATAAAAAAAAAAAAAGCAACATTCACCCTCATGTTGGAAGAAGATTTGACCTCCCTGGAGATTAAACCAATAGGAATCAAATGTCCTTACGATGTAAGGGGGGGTGTTAACACAGGGCTGGGGGGGAGGTTTACCTCTGGAGGTGGAGGACTTAGAGGTAGGGCCCAGTTTTTCCTCCTCCTCTTTCTGACGGATGTGTGTCCAGTGCACATCTGCCAAGATCTCCAGGGGATCAACCGGGTTTACTATCTGCTGCAGCCTCAGGTTTCCGGCTACCGGATAAGAAGGCCGAGGGTACATCATGTCGACGGAGTGGCAGAAGTGGACAGGGGAGAGAAGGAAGAAGGCACCGTGGCAATGGAAATGCAGGAAAAGGAAGGGAAGAAAAGAAAGAAAAGTTACTTGCTGAGACCAGCCGGCAAGAGAAAACAGGCAGAAGGTTCAGCACCATGCATGCGTGGGTTTTCTTCCACGTTGGGTTTCTCTTGCTCATGGGAATCCCAGGTTTCAGATCGACTCCATGCCAAAATGTTTGCGAGATGCTCACAAATATGTATGTATGTATGTATGTATGTATGTATGTATGTATGTATGTATGTATGTATGTATGTATGTATTTGGATTTTTATACTGCTCATTCTTTACAGCTCTGGGAGGTTTAAGTTGCAAAATGTTAATCTGGATTTAGAATATAAGATTACTTTCCAGGTGTGCGCTTGGCATTAATCTGAAAACAAGTAATCAGCCAATTGCAGCTGCAGAGGTGACTCCAAATATTGTGGCCACGACTCCTTTTCGAGCACCCCTAGGGAACTGATGGACCTTCTGCCAGGAACGGCAGGTCGCCATGAAGGTAAACAGCAACCTGCACCATTTAGCATCCTTTTAGGAATACACAGGAAAGGCACACTTTGGCAACTAAAACAAAATCTATAATACGAGCGACTTCTCGTTTCTTCTCCGCTGCTTGAAACAGCAACTGCAAAAAATGGATATTTGTTTTGTATGCTACCGCCACTGTTGCTTTCTGCAGCAAACTTGTACCTTTCTGTGCACTACGGCTCCAAAGTTAAGCACAGTTAGTGCGTTTTTTCTTTGGCCAGATTGTGCTCTGTGATTGTAACGACTTGTACCATCATGTGCATATTGCCCACCAATGCTTCGAACGATCGTTTGCTGCACACTGCTTGAATTTCAAATTCGAGGTCAGAAGCATTTCCTTCCTTTCGAGTGGTCTGTGAAATCCAGCAATTTCAGTTTCAGGAACTGCTATCGGAGAACGAAAAATTACATTGGAAAGGGAGCAAAGAAGCCAATTAAGGTGGGGGTGGTGGGAAGTCAATCAATTGTGCTCCCTGTTGGTTAGTAAGAGGGTTAGGTTGACGCAACACGATGATGTGAAATGGAACTGCTGAAGGAAGACGTCGATTCAGAAGCGAGGGATAAAAAGCCTGGCTCCCTAGCCAAGGCTCATGCTGTAAATGCCCTGGATGCAAGTCCTAGGGTTAAGTAGAGTTAGTGTTCACACCACTTCACACAGCCTTTGGAGTTAGAAAGATGAGTTTTAAACCAGGAAGGGCAGAGAGAGAGGGAGAGACAGAGAGAGTTAAAGGGAAATGCATAGAAACATAGCAAGACTCCCCAAAGAGCAGGCCTCACCTAACTCAGGAACTGTACTTCCTTATTTTGGCAGGCACCGCACCATGCCCAAGTCTCACTTGGCCAATTTAGAGACCTAGCGGAGTGGGAGTGCCTATCATGTAAACCTTAGGAAAAAAGCATTGTTTGAAGACAGCCGGTGCAAGGGTGCAAGGGTACCTTGCTGACAGAAAGCCAGTTAATGCAGCCAATGGTGTGGCAACCCACTCCCTGTTTCTAGAATGATTATTCCAATTAGATATCAAGCATGGGGTGGGGGGAAATCCTGTGTTTCAGAACAAAGAAGACGACCAGCTGGGTTTTTTATATCACGCTTTTCACTACCAGGAGGAGTCCCAAAGCAGTCTGCAAACACCTTTCCCTTTCCTCTCCTCACAACCCCTGTGAGGGAGGGGAGGCTGAGAGAGCCTTGATATTACTGAAGGAGAAGAAGAGTTGGTTCTTCTATGCCGCTTTTCTCTACCCGAAGGAGTCTCAAAGTGGCTTACAATCGCCTTCCCTTTACTCTTCCCACAACAGCCACCCTGAGCTCTTACAGGACTGCTCTGTGAGAACAGCTCTGAGAGAACTGTGACTGGCCCGAGGTCACCCAGCTGGCTGCATGTGGAGAAGCGAGGAATCGAATTCGGCTCTCAAGATTAGAATCCGCTGCTCTTAACCAATACGCCACGCTGGTTTTCCTTCATGACGTTCATCCTGCCAAAGGCATAAATAGGAATGTGTTTCTGCAGAATACATAAACAGTGGGGAGTCAGAGCCAGGCTATGGCCATCTTTTGACCTTGCCTCCTGCAAGTAAAGGTGATATTACTCATCGTCTCTGGCGTAATAATGAAATAAAGGGCGAGGGGAGGGGCTTGTCATTTCTTGCTGTGGTCAGGAATCCTTCCCAGGAAAATGGCAGGCTCTGGCAAGGGGTAGTGTAGGAGCACAAAACACACCACAACAAGACTTGCTGCGCATGTCTAACAGCATGCCCCTCGTTGCTCATCAGCGCTAGCTTTCAGCCTTTCCTCCCAGACAAACGCAGGCGGTGGAACCAGAAGCTGGGCAGCAACAGCAACGAATCTTTGCACGGCAGCCGGGATTCAATCAAGGGGAAGCAGGTGCTCACGCCAAGCTTCTCACCCAAGCACAACCAGACTGTCTTGTCTTTGAGGCAAGAAAAATCAAACCTCGGGGTTTTATTTGGCAAAAGAATTTGCACGCGGTGCTGTCGGCTTCCGATCTGGAAGTCGGCGACAGCAGAAAAAGAAGCTTCTTCGGCAGTGCGGAATACGCTGGTTCATGCGAGACCTGCTCTTTGTGGAACGAGGCTCCCTCGACCAAATGCCCTTGTGGCGGGGGGAGGGGGGAGTGGTGACGGTGCAAGGGTACCTTTAAATGTACCCGTGTCCTCTTCGTTTGAGAGACGCTGAAGCCACAGGCCTTGCTGAAGCTCACACTGCCATGGGCAATACTCTCCCTCTACAGCAGGGGGAGGCACACACCGACAAATAGCATTGGTTCAGAAACAAGAAGGAAACGAAGAGAAACAGAAGGGCAGAGAATCAGAAAGAACATAGAGATGGTGCGCGGAGGAGGGGGGGAGACACAAACCCAGAAATGGCTCAGGGCCACTGTTTCATCCGTCATAAATCGGTGAGATAGATTTTACCTTTGTGTATACAGCTGCGCATACCGTACACGAACCCATGTGGTGAACGCACCTCTCCTGCTGTGCTGTGCGTACGTGCCACAAGAATCCGCTGTCAAATAAGGATTCTCACTACATGGCAAATGTACGTCCACCTCACGTGTATCATGGGTGACGCAGGTCATACGCACACAGCTGTGCACGCACAAGCACAATATATGGTACAAAGATCTAAAGGCCGTTGTCTGGGAGCTCGAATTCAGAAAAGCAGAATTGCATAAAAACAATTCTCGTATCTCCCTCTTTTATTGCTGCCTTCTTTTGTCATCATGTGTTATTACTTCTTTAAATTGTTGTTATTGTCGGGCCTCAAAGATGGCCTTGGATACAAGTGATTTCCTTAGCAAGAATGAGCTAGGAAATCTGTCAATGTGGGGAGGCCTTTAGTGCTACGATCACCATGAACTAACTTTTCCTATGACAGGCAAACAAGACATACGAAAAAGGAGTCCTGGGAACTTCAGACCTGTAAATCTACCCTGAACAAAAGAAAACAAAACAAAAAAAAGCCCAGCAGATTACCTTCAAGTGGCAGCTTGACAATTTCCATGTAGAAAAATGTTAGGTTGCTCAACAGCAAGTCCTTTCTCCTTTCACGCAGGACGATAATAATAGCCTCGGCTAATCCGGGCCCATCTCACTAAAGCTCTTGATCGCCATTGGCTAACTGCTCAAAGGCTTGACTGAAAAAGCCCCCAAGCAAATCTTGCAAGAGGGAAGGGAGACTGCTGGCATCTGAGGCCCGTTTTGAAAGCGGAACTGCTTTGTTGGGAGAAGACACTCCTCCAAAGATACTTGAATCAAACCTGGCGGCGTCTCGCTGTCAAGCAAAATTAAGAAAATGGAACGGCAGGGAAGAAGAATAGGAGGTTTTTATACCCCGCTTAATCAACCTTAAGGAGACTCGAAGAGGCTTACCGTCACCTTTCCCTGCCTCTCCCCACAACAGGCATCTCATTAGGTGGCTCTGAGGGAAGGGTGACTGGCCCGTCGTCACCCAGCAGGTTCTTGTGGAGGAGTAGGGAGTCAAAGCCAGTTCTCCAGACTGGAGTCCTCCATTCCTAATCTAGCGATCCCCAACCTGTGGGCCGTGGACCACATGTGGTCCTTCGACTAATTGGAGGTGGGCCCCGAAGGATGCTTCCCCCCCCCCCCGGCCCTTTACAACACACTTCGGGTGTCATAGTCTCCCAGATGGGACTATCTCGTTGCAGAGAAACAAGCTCAGGGTTCCCATTGATTAGTCATTGTCCTTATGTTCATTGTTGTGGTGTGTCTGTATCTTATTTTGAAGGGATGTTTAAACATTACCATAGCGATCAGAGAGCGTTAGGGCAGTGGTTGAGAGTAGAGGAGTAAACTACCCCCCCCCCCCACACCGGGCCTCAGTAAAAGGCGTTGAGCGGTCCCCGGTGATAAAAAGGTTGGGGACCACTGCACTAGACCACACTGGCTCAGCCATTCGCTCTTTTTTGGCCAAGGCCCATTTAGGGCGTCTTCTCAGGTCCCCGCAAGAGGTTGGCTACTGAGACAGATTTCTAGAACGATGGAACAAGAAAAGCAGATGTGTTCATTTGCCCCCTCCCCCTTGAATGTATTAATTCAGGCACACACGAAGGAACTGGCTGTATTGTTTCCTCTTCTTTCCCTTGATGAAGGTCGAACTTTCTAGCAATGAATGATGTCAGACGGGACCAAAAGGGTATTTCGTCAGTTCAGTTCCCAAGGCTCCCTTCTCACATTTTTCAGTCTGTGGCCTCCTTCAAATGTGCCTGGGCTCTCAGGGGGCTAAACGGCCCCTGTTTATAGAGGCTGCACTAGATCTCCTCTTCTCCACGCTCACAATCGTGACAGAAGAAGTAACACGAATGCTGTGTGAAAAGCCTTGAGTTCTGGAGGCCCGTGGTTCCGAAACTTCCAAATAACTGAAGTGTGCCTTTTGTGAGGAAAGCTCCTTCTTGTTCCAACTTGCAACAGAAAACCCCTGAGGCAATTCGGGCTGCACTGTCCCCTCTGGCTGGCTGCAATCACCTCTCTCTCCATAACATTCGTGTGACTCACTGAGGATTGCCAAAGTGCCACAGATTGTAACCTCCACGTCAGGCGTGCGGCTGTGTTGTTTGTGCCATGGAAATTAATGACACGTCCCAGGCAGCTCTGTGGAGCTCAGGGAGAAAAGGATGAGGGACTGAATAGTAGAACTCGGGCTCCTTCCGCTGAGGAGGCAACAGTTTTCCTCAACTTTTTAAAAAAATCACTGGTTTAATTCCTGATTGGCTCTCAACCCGGAACTGTGATTGGCTGGGAACGCCAAACTTTCCCAGGTCAAGTCAGCCCTGGAGGTTTCACAAGCGACAGGCAGCGTGCCAGGATTTTGTCAGGAGCAGTTTCGGCCTTGGCTCGAAGCTCTCCTCCGTCCTGCTGCTGAACTACCTCCTCAGACGCTGAACGGATCTTTCACAAAAATTCGCTCAACCCTGACCTAACCTGGCAAGGAATCCAACCGGCTCCATTAAACAGCCAGCACAGAGCTTTCGTGTCAACTCAGGCTGGGCTCTCAAAACCCCATTTTTTAAAAATTGTTCTGTATTTTAAGATGATTTTAAAGTTAATTTTTAAAGTTTTAAAGTGTTGTGAGCCTCCCCGAGCCCGCTTGTGGGGAGGGGCGGCCCGGAAATCAAAATACCAATAAATATGTTTGCCTTAAGTGTGAATTCTTGCACTTTTTCCTAGATCCAAAAGTGAAAAGAGCGCTGTGTTACACACAGCAGGCAACAAGAGACAAAAAATAAGACAGGTTAGACAAAAAGTAGTTTCAGGAACTGCTTCTAAAGTTTTTTATTCATACCTCCCAACAATTCCCCACCAAGCTCATCAACTTTAAGGATTTCCAAACCTGACAAACAAAAACAAAAAAAGAGAAAGAAGAGCTACCAGTCAGCGAATATCTCTGCTCAGAGGAAAAAGAGAATCTACTAACCTTCACTGGAGACTTCCTCGTCCTCTTCCTCCTCCTCATCTCCTTCCTCTTCCTCCTCCTCCTCCTCTTCCTCCTCCACATCATGGTTTTTCTCAGTCTCCAGCTCCTCTTCGCTCTTCCCCTTCAGCATGGCATGTATCCGCACTGCCTCTTTCCATGGCACGCCACCCAGGTCGGAGGTGGGCTGCTGTGGCCGGTCTCCGTCTTCCTCCTCCTCCTCTTCTTCCTCCATCTCAGATTCAGAACTACTGCGCATGAAACGGGCAAGAAAACACACGATGCCTCTCAAAAGGACTGGCTACGGCACTTTGGAAATCTGCACAGACAAAGAGCACTAAGTTTCCTTTCTCACAACCTGAGCAGGACTTTGGAAGGAAAGGGGCTGTGGTCACTGGGTTAGGACAAGGAGATGACCACAGACGAGGCACCCCCTTTACAAAAGAACCTCACAACATGACTCCTCACATTATTAGACTGATCTTGTATTTTAGACAGGTCCTGCATTGGGCAGGAGATTGAACTAGATGGCTTGTCTGGCCCCTTCCAACTCTATGACTCTAAGATGGCTGCCTATGGAGGTGGTGAGCTCCCCCGCACCAGCGATCTTTAAGCAGTGGCTGGACAAATACATATCATGGGTGCTTTAGGCTGATCTTGCATTGAGCAGGGGGTGGGACTAGATGGTTGAGGGCTCCTCCTCAAAAGGGAGCATCTTTCCCAACCTTGGAGGCTAACAGTGAAACCCTAAAGAGACTAAGAACGATGGAAGTCACTGAAGTCAACAGAATTAGGAAGATACAACTCTGTTTAGGATTGCACTGTAAATTACCATGTATCCGCCTTCATTTCTCTTTAGTTTGTCTCTTGGACTCCCCTCGTGCCTCTGGAATTATTGAAAATAATTGAGATACCACCACAATCCCTGATATTTTTTTTCTAAGCAGTAGACAAGGATTTTAATGGGACTGGCGGCACCACAAGTTCCCACACGTTTTTGCCTGTTGTCTTTGCCTGATCTGTTTCGCAGCATGAACTTTTAATTCTTGGGTTTTAATATTTGTTGGATTCCCACCTCTGTGCCAAAGAAACTGTGAGCCATCTATCTTCGCAAGAGATTTGGGAACAGATTTTTCTTAACATTTTTTTTTACAAGGCTGTTAAGTGAAATTATGAGCAAACTTCACAAATGCGCCATCCACAGGGGAATTTTATCTAGACAAGGGAAAGATAATTGTAATTTCCTCAACTTCGAAGAATGCGTTTCCCCCCCCCCCCTAAAGATCTGCGTTAAAGACTCATTCAAAGTCTGTTTTTTATTTTTGCACATTGTTTTGACAGATAGCTAGCCCTCAAAAAGAGGAATGTTGGCTTTGCCGGGTTGGAAGAGAAATCAGTTTTATGTTTACTGTCTTTAAAAATAGCATCTGGAGCATGCCCGTTTGCAGCCCCATCAAAACATAGAACTCTGGCTCAAACTGCATGCCAAACGGAGTTCTACCGGTAACGCTTCTGAGTATTGTTTGTCACTTTTTGTTTGGTTTACTTACTTAGCTGTTCATACCCTGCTTATGGCGTTGTTCTTCCCTCTATAATTTTCCCCCCAGAACAACCACCCTGTGAGGTTGGTCAGGCTGAGAGAGACAGTGTGACTGGTCCAGGTGTGGGTCAGTAAGCTTCTATGGCAGAACAAGGATTCAAACCTGTGAGGGAGGTGGGGCATAGAGAGCTCTGAGGAAGACCCAGCAGGCTTCATGTGGAGGCGAATCAAACCCAGTTCTCTGGATTACAGGCTTCTGCTCTTAACTATTACACCACACTGGCTCTATTAGCCTGGGCGTGTGTGCATGTATCGGTTTTTTTCCTCTCAAGACAAGGCTGTTCCAATTGTTCAGGGATTTATTTAATTTAAAGTATCCTAGAATTCCCCTTACTCCATAGTTTGACCCTGATAAAGAGGCCTAAATCGGAGTGTAGCAAATGTCCATAGACTAATGTCTTTATATCAGCTGGTTCATGACTTCGGCTGCCTTTTCTTGCACAAGTGTGGCCGAATATTGAACCGGGGACTACAAGGACAGTGAAAGGTTCACCTCTCCATGACTCCTACAGTTTAAATAGGCATCCAGCAGAAAGGCTGCCTCCTGGCATCGATGCCCACAAGAGCAGGGAGAAGATTTAGGTCTTCCCCACAGAGTTTGAATACGCCCCTTTACTTTTGTCTGTATAAATTAATGGCTAGGAAAAAGACCAGCAGTCCCCATGGGCTGGAGGGGGAGAACGAATGATCCTGCTTCTTCCCACTATATGTCTTCATTTGATTTGGGGGTGGGGGGTGAGAGGACAATCCTATTTCTCTCCTTTATATGGCTTTCCATGATAGGCCACAGGGGGTTCCTCTTGGCAGGACAAAAGACAAGCGAGAAAATTAGAATTTTCAGTTTCCTTTGGTTCGGGGTGGTAGGAAATGTGGGGGCGCTATGAACCCCGCCAAAGTGGGGAGTCGGGAAGCTGAACAAAGTAGAGTCACCTGCTGGGCACGTCCTCTTCCGTCCCTTTGTCCAGCACGCTGCTGAGGTTGTGCTCTGCCAGCGTCTCCTCGGGCACTTCTTCGAGTTCTTCTTCCCGCTGGACCGAGAGCCGATAATTCTCCAGCTCAATCCTCTCCGGCGTACCACGGACTCTCTTGGCCAGACTGGGTTCTTCTAGGCCGTTGACATTGGGAGCTGAAGAAAGAGAATGAACAAGGGGGAGGGGGGAGTTTACCAGCGTTGACCCAGTGTGAAAATCTGCAACCAAATGCTGAAACTGGATTAACGAATCAGCACTCCAAACACATCTCCAAGCCCGGTATTAAATTTGATTCCTCTGCAAGTGTACAAGTGATTGTATATGGACAGGGATGCCAGACTGTCTGGTGGCTATGGGGGTCTTCAGCTGCCAGCCCCCATGTCTCTGCCACTGGCCAGCGGAACAGTGAGAAGGGGGATTACCTCCCCCTCCAAAAGGGAGGGAAGCCGGAAATTAATCCAATGTGCCTCTGTGGTCCAGAAGAGGCATAGGCACATCAGGGACAACACTCTGATTTTGGGACAAAACTCTATGGTAGAAGCTAGTTCTACCTTAAGAGTTTTGACCAGAAACCTGAATGTCACCCCCCCCCCAATCACTTCCGGATCACATAGGCAGGTCACATTAATTTCCATCTCTCCTCTCCTCTCCCAGTTAAGTATATTTCCAGTGTTCCTCCCCACCGACTGTTCCAAGGGACTTGGCAACTGTATATATTGACCCTGTGAAGTTGCTATTAAATGGAGGATTTGGAAAGCAAATTCTAAGGAAGGAGGTCTTCAAACACACAAACAGCTGAAGAGGCTCACTCCCAGATGGACACACACCGCACAACAAGGTGATTAGCTCCGTAGATGATCGAAGTGGCCATCGCTCTATGGCAACTATCTATGCTTGGCATGCAGAAGGTCCAAGGTTCAATCCCTGGCATCTCCAAGTAGAAGGATCAGGTAGTAGTTGTGGTGCTGGAGGAGAGTGTTATGGATACTGCGGACCATCAAAAAGACAAGTGGGTTCTCCATCAAGCCAAGCCTGAACTCTCCCTAGAAGCTAAAATGACTGAACTCTTCTCATATTATGAGAAGACAGGACCCACAGGAAAAGATAACAGTAAGAAATTTTGAAAGCAAGAGAAAGACCCAACATGGTTCAGTCAAGGAAGCTACAGCCCTCAATTTGCAGGGCTTTTAGGACGTTTTGGAGGTCAATAACTCATAGGCTGCCAAAAGAAGCAACATGATTGTACATCCACAGTAGGTGATGGGAAAGACTTCTGTCTAAGATCCAGGAGAGCTGCTGCCAGTCTGAGCAGGCAATACTGACTTGGATGGACCAAGGGTCTGATTCAGTAGAAGGCTTCACGTCACGTTCTTCAATTCAAAAAGGATGTGGACAAAATTGAGAGAGAGCAGAGGCGAGTGAAGAGGGTGATCCAGGGTCTGGGGAACAAGTCCTAGGAGGAAAGGCTGACGAACTGGGAAACATTCCACCTGGAGAAGAGGAGGTTGAGAGGGGACAGGATGGTTCTCTTTAAGTCTTTGAAAGGTTGTCACTTGGAGGAGGGCAGGGAAAGTTTCCTGTCGGCAGCAGAAGAGAGGACCCACAGAAATGAGTTTAAATTACGTGGAGATTGGTACTGGCTAGTTATCAAGAAAAACATTTCATTTTCAGAGTAGTTCAGCAGTGGAATGGGCTGCCTCAGGAGGTGGTGAGCTCCCCATCACTGACAGTCTTCAAACAGTGGCTAGACAGATGCTTATCATGGATGCTTTAGGCTGATCCTGCATTGAACAGATGGCCCAGATAGCCTCTTCCAACTCTATGATTTTGTGTTCACACAGCATTGACTACATTACTACCAGTAGGAAATCATGGTTCCCTGTGATAAAATCCTCCCTGCAAGTAGAAAACTTGTATGGCAGAAAGAGGGCTAGGGTAGAACCTCTCTTGCTGCTATGTCAGCTTCCTACTTGCTGGGAACATTTTTCTACACAGAAGATAGTTAAAATGCTATTCCCTACTTGCAATGAGAGAGGTAGTTCAGTCTGTCACATCCATATCCTGCCTAAACCACCTGGCACCAGGATACCTGAAGGACCAATTTATTTGGCATGAACCTCACTTCCTGCTGAAGCCTTCAACACCAGTTCTTGTCCAAGTGTCCTGTCTTTGGAAGTTTGAGGAAACAGGTCATTAAAGTCCTTTCAGTGATGGTGTCCCAACCGTGGAGTTCCCTCCCTTAGAAGCACTTTGTCATCTCTTGGGGGCCAGGCAAATCCCAAGTTTTTGGAGGGTATTTTTGTAAATTTGGGAATGGCTGATATTGTTATTTTGGTCAAATTGCTTGGTTGCTTGGTTTAATTAATTAATTACATGCTTGGTTTAATTTATACGGTTTTGCTGACAATGCTTTTTAATTGCCAGCGTATTTATCATGGATTCTGCCTCGGTTTATTATTGTTCTTTTTAATGGATTCAGAAAGACCGACGGAAGGCTACATTTTGTTGAGGGGGCAGATTAATCAAATCATCCCCACCACCACCTCATTTTGCTCTACCTGCTTACGTAACCTAGAAGAAGAAGAAGCAGAGTTGGGTTTTATAGCCCGCTTTTCACTACCCGAAGGAGTCCCAAAGCAGCTTGCGATCACCTTACCTTCCTCTCCCCACAACAAGACCCCTAGGAGGTAGATGGGGCTGAGAGAGCTCTGACAGAACTGCTCTTTGAGAACAGATCTAACAGGATGGTGATTAGCCCAAGGTCACCCTGCATGTGGGGGAATGGGAAATCAAACCCAGTTTTCCAGATTAGGGGCCGCCCTTCATAACGACTACACCAAGCTGGCTCTTTAAGTGGATGTGTGCCTATCGACACAAGCCTTTTACTTGCAAGCATTCATTTAGAACAACTTCCTAAGCTTGCCAACTCCAGGCAGAGAAATTCCTGGATATTTGGAGATGGGGCCTGAGGGAGCGTGGGATCTCAACAGAGTATAGTGCTATAGAGCCCACCCACTAGAGCAGGGGTAGTCAAACTGCGGCCCTCCAGATGTCCATGGACTACAATTCCCATGAGCCGCTGCCAGCAAATGCTGGCATGTGCTCATGGGAATTGTAGTCCATGAACATCTGGAGGGCCGCAGTTTGACTACCCCTGCACTAGAGTATCCATTTTCTCCGGGGGAGCTGGACTTTGTAGAGGAGTTATAGTGCCAGATCACCAGGCTCCACCTGTAGGTTGGCACCCCTATCCCTCTCAATTCTTCATTCACAATCACAAAAACAAATCATAATCCCTGTTCCACCACAGTACCAAACAAATCTGTTCCTTTAGTTTCCCTGATTATGGGCAGAACGGGCTGGCTAAACTTAGAACAAACTATGCAAATGTAACCCGTCAGCAACATCCTGGTTATATAAAGCGTCAGTCCGTTTAATTCCAACATATGCTGTCTTTCTCACATTGCCCCATGATTATCCTTATGCTCCACTTAACATGAAATACGGCTTGATCAGGAATAGCTCCAGGAAAGCCCTGATGTGACCACACTTCTGCTTTGACCTCATTAGGCCTACAGCCCCTGCAGGAATACGCTAGAGAGGGTCCCCTGAACATTCAGATTTCATTTCATTTTTAAAAAACAAAGAATCTTCCAGCTGTTGTTATTAAGAAATAATTCAGTGATCAGTAAAGCCATTTCAGCCTTCTAGATTTCTGGTCAGCTTGTTGTTGTTGTTAGGTGCGAAGTTGTGTCCGACCCATTGTGACCCCATGGACAATGATTCTCCAGGCCTTCCTGTCCTCTACCATTCCCCGGAGTCCATTTAAGTTTGCACCCACTGCTTCAGTGACTCCATCCAGCCACCTCATTCTCTGTCGTCCCCTTCTTCTTTTGCCCTCAATCGCTCCCAGCATTAGGCTCTTCTCCAGGGAGTCCTTCCTTCTCATGAGGTGGCCAAAGTATTTGATCTGGTCAGCTCACATGGGGAAATGGGATAACTATAACACATTTAGGTACTTAGCACATTTTTGATGCTATTTTATTCAAATAATTTAATTAAATTAGAGAGAACAGCTTCCTTCAACAAGAACCTACTCATATATGGCCCTAGACCATGTTTCCCTGGTGTCAGACTTTGGGGGCAGGGGAATAACACAAGACAGGGACTTTTTGGTGGCAGCACCAGGATTACTGGAATTCTACTTCCTCCAAAGCATTTGTTCCATATCCACTTTTAGGAAATGGGTTATATCAAGTTTTTGAAAAGCAAGCTTCTGCTTTACAGCAGAGGTAGTCAACCTGTGGTCCTCCAGATGTACATGGACTACAATTCCCATGAGCCCTTGCCAGCGTTTGCTGGCAGGGGCTCATGGGAATTGTAGTCCATGAACATCTGGAGGACCACAGGTTGACTATTCCTGCTTTACAGGATCTATGTAACGTGGCTGGGAAAGATCATCTGGAGATTTGGGCTGAGTTGCCACCAATATAGAGATGACACTCAGTTCTGTTTTGCGCTACCGGCAGATCCTAGAGAGGCAGAAGAAACGATAAACAGATGCTTGAAGACAGTTTTGGAATTTATTTATTTTTGAATTTATACCTGACAATGTCGCTTTGAGGCGGCTTACAGAATGAAACGATGAAACAACATAGCCCATAAAATTCCATTAACTAACATTAGTTAGTCATGAAATGGAAACAGTTATAAAGAGGGCGGCACAAAACAATATTCCCCCGACCCAGCTCGGCTGGTCTCAAACCAAGGACCAAAGTCTTAATCGTGTAACTACAGGTCCTGATCTTCCACATTCAATATGGGACACACAGGATAGGGCGGGACCCCCAGATCGCAACTCAGGTCAATGAAGGCTAAAAGCTGAAACTTAATCCCGACAAAACAGAGGAGCTACTAGTGGGGGAAGGGTCTGACTCAGGTATTGGGACACCTTCTGTTCTGGTAGGAATTGTACTCCCCCTAAAGGTGCAGGTCTGTAGTTTGGGGGTGCTGCTGGACCCAGGCCTCCTATGGGATAAAGAGGTGGCAGTGGAGGCCAGGTGTGCTTGGGGTGGTGAACCAGTTAGAATCATAGAGTTGGAAGGGGCCACACAGGCCATCTAGTCCAACCCCCTGCTCAACGCAGGATCAGCCCTAAGCATCCTAAAGCATCCAAGAAAAGTGTGTATCCAACTTTGCTTGAAAACTGCCAGTGAGGGGGAGCTCACCACCTCCTTAGGCAGCCTATTCCACTGCTGGACTACTCTGACTGTGAAATTTCCCCCCCCTGATATCTAGCCTATATCATTGTACTTGTAGTTTAAACCCATCACTGTGTGTCCTCTCCTCTGCACCCAGTTGTGGCTCTTCCTGCACAGAAAAGATCTTGCCACTATGGGGCGTGTCATGGTAACAACTAAATTATATTATTCCAATGTGTTTTATGTCAGGCTGCCCCTGAAGACTGTCCAGAAGCTACAGTCCGTATAGAATGTTATGACCACAATGCCACCTGGATTGGGTGGTAGGGGCCATATTGCTTCTTCCAGCTACAAAGGCTTCCAATTGCTTCTGGGCTCAATTCCATGCATTATGCTTAATCTTATAGCCCTGTACAGTGTGGGATCAACATACCTTAAGGCAGGGGTAGTCAACCTGTGGTCCTCCAGATGTTCATGGACTACAATCCCTGTTTGCAGGCAGGGGCTCATGGGAATTGTAGTCCATGAACATCTGGAGGACCACGGGTTGACTACCCCTGCCTTAAGGAGCGCTTTCGCCCAGATGAACCCACCCATACCCTTGAGCGATCGTCAAGAGACCTTGCTTCAGTTGCTGGATGGGAGCAACCGAGAATGGGTATTCTTGGCCATGGCAACAAAACTTTGCCTCGTTTTGCACCGCTAACACATTTCTGCTTTTTGTACGACACCCTGGGAAACTGAATTGGAGCATGAAATCTAAAAAAGGATGGAGAGGCACTCAGGCCATAGCTGATTTTGTCGTCTGTGAAACAAGGTCTATCAGGGGAGAACTGGCCCGTAATGATGCTCTCTGTCCTGGGCTGATAGCAAAGACAAAATGAACCTTGGATAACAGAAAACTCACCAAAAGGATAAAGAACAATGAAGATTTACCTACTTCTGTTTTTTAAAGACTACAGAGTAACCGAGTTCAAATGCCTAGCAGCATCCGGGTTTTAAGAGGCCCCTCTTGGTTTTCCTTATTATTCTGGCTCATTCTAACAATAAAACACTCAAGAGTTCCTTTAAAAGGCACAGGAAGGCCCTGAAGATGTGAGGCAGGAATTAAGAAGCACTTTTGTTAATGGCTGTAATCTCAGCCTGGGCCCTCAGAGCAGAAGAATAACAATGCAGTGGCAATTAAGACCTCTTGTTTCAAGCAGGAATAAAGGCAGTGTTAGCAGAATATGCATTTGCTGGAGTATTTCTTCCCCTCCTTTTAAAATAATGCTGGGATTTAACCCCACTTTAAAGACAGGTCTTATTCAGTAAGCCTCCATGATTGTAACAGACATTTATGGTCATTTATCCAGGCTTCAGAATTGCATTCATTTTAGATTTCAAGCAGAGATTAAAAACATAAATTGTGGCTGGAAAAAATAAGACATGCTCAGTTAAGGATTGATCTAAGACTGGCTGTCTGGATAAGGTTCACCTCTCCCTTACCAAATTTTTCAGTTTTATTTCTTGTGGTTTTCTTTCATACATTTTTCTTCCTTCCCCCTCTGCTCTGTTCAGAGGTGGGAGAATATGCTACCAGGGGTAGCCAAACTGCGTCCTTCCAGATTTCCATGGACTACAATTCCCATGAATTCACTGGCAGGGGCTCATGGGAATTGTAGTCCATGGACATCTGGAGGGACGCAATTTGGCTACCCCTGTGACTTACAGAAGGGAAAGGCTGCTTGATAGCATTCCATTATATTGAAAAACAACCAGAACCTTTGCATTTTTAAAAACATTGTACATCAGGGAAGGGGTCGAGACTTATCTGATGAGCATACACATTGCATTTGGAGGTGTCCCAGCATCTCTGGAAATGGGGTGGGGAAAAGACCTCCCTGCTCAAGATTTGGGAGATCTGCTGTCAATGACATTAACAACCAGGCGAAACAAACCAGTGGTCTAAATCCAGTATAAGACATCCTGCACCTGTGTTAAGTGCTATCAAGTTGCTACAGACCTACGGCAACTGTATGAATTAAGGACCTCCCAGATATCATGTCACTAACTGCCTTGCTCCGACGGTCTTGTAAGCTGAGGGCTGTAGCTTCCTTCGGTCAGTCCATCTCATGTTGGATCTTCCTCTTTTCCTACTGCCTTCGACTTGACTTTTCCAGTGACTCTTGATTTCCCATAATGTGGCCAAAGTACAACAACTTCAGTTTAGCCATTTCTACTTCCAGGGAGAGGGCAGGAAAGCCTGGAGGATCATTGTCCATGGGGTCGTGATGGATCGGACATGACTTCGCACCTAACAACAACAACTTCTAGGAATTGTTCAGGCTTGGTTTGCTCTGGAAGACACTGATATGTCTTTTTGGCGGACGACAGGATCCGTAAAAGTCTCCTCCAATGCCACGTTTCAAATGAACCGATGTCTTCCTGTTGGCTTTCTTCATTGTCCAGCTTCCTCACCCATACATTGTGATGAATCACAGAATCACAGAGTTGGAACGGACCCCCAGGGTCATCTAGTCCAATCCACTGCAGAAAGCAGGAAATTCACAACTACTTGTCCACCCACAGTGACCCCAATTCTATGCCCTGATGATGCCCCCCCCCCCAAAAAAAACCTCCAGAATCCCTGGCCAATCTGGCCTGGAGGAAATTCGCCTCCTGACCGAATGGGAGAATATTACGGGAGAATATTAAGGCATGAATTTTCTGTTGCCAATGACACCTCCTTAAGAGTTTTCTCTCAATTGCCTTCTGATTTCTCTGTTGCAGCCTCCATTTAATTCTACTATTTATACCCCGCGCTTTCTCAGGGGGTTCATGATGGATGGTTGTAAGCTGCTTTGGGATTTGTTAAGATAGAGAAAAGGGCTTTTCCGTCTTCTTCCACAAATACCAGACTCCCTTTTCTGACTATGGGCAACATCCTCTCAGCTTCAGGTTCCCCTGTCTATAAAATGGGTACAACAGTGATCTCCTTAAAAGACTGCTGTGAGGACACACACAAAAAGACTTCCAAACGCTTAGAAAAGTATAAGAAACAGTTCTTGTGGTTGTCATTTCACTCTCTGTCCTCCAAGGGAACCTCTAAGTCCATTTCAGTCCTTATTACAAAAGCTGAACATTAATTCTGCACCAGAATACTGCATGTTTTCAAGAGTCCTTAGAGTCCTGCTGCAGCGACTAGGTTACGGAGGAAGAGGCTAAATAGGGTGATCGAAAAAATCTAGTGCTAAGAACTAAACATCCTTAAATAGGAACATGTTCTAGTCCTTAACTCAACCGTTTTGAATTTTAGGAACCCTTGGCCTGCAAACAGTACACAGATGACCCGAAACATGCTGTTTTCCTCCAAGTGGGCAGGCTGTTTTATGAAAGCTAACAAGGTTTGGGGGAGGAGGTGTTACTTATTCCAGACTTTCAGAGCGCCAACTTCTCGATAAAAAGAATGTCAGGGTCGAGATTACAGCACTGCAATGGTCACGCTTTTCGGCTCTTTCCCTTGTGTGTGACAGTTCCAAGATAATCTCCTTTTCTGCGATGTGTTTGTTGTGGGAAGATGCCGTGGTGACTCTTTCAACTAGACAACAGTGTCGGTCTGAAGCAGCACAACAAAAATTTGAGTCCAATTAAAGGCATGAGCTTTCGTGTGCATGCGCAATCCCTCAGCCAATATTGCTCCAATGTTCTGTGAACAACAATTGAACCCAAGGGACCAATTTGCTTTCTAGCAAAGAATTCTCAAACTGCATATTTGGACTTATGATGCTGTTTACTCATTTGCTACTGTTTTTCTTTCCCCTTATTACTGTACTCTTACGATCCTCGCTCCATTGACTGAGGAAGTGTGCATGCACACGAAAGCTCACGTCCTGAATAAATCTTTGTTGGTCTTAAAGGTGCCACTGGACTCAAATTTCCTTGATTGACTCCTTGATCGACACCTCTCCCCGCTTCAACTGTGCTTTATCAAGTTAGGGATCTGTACCTGGATGGCTACGTCTGGTGAAATTACCTCTCTAGTGTGGGGTAGGAAAGTTTGCTGGCATCAAGGTTTGTGGGTCAGGGCTGGCTGAATAGATATTTACACAGCCCTTTGCTAGTTCCATCTGTACATGGTAGCTCCTCTTGCAGAGCTTGGACCAGGGATAGTCAAACTGCAGCCCTCCAGATGTCCGTGGACTGCAATTCCCATGAGCCCCTGCCAGCGTTCGCTGGCAGGGGCTCATGGGAATTGCAGTCCATGGACATCTGGAGGGCTGCAGTTTGACTACCCCTGGCTTGGACTATGAGAAATGCCAAGGTTCCACCCATCAACATCATGATAAATTCTTGACTACACACACTTCTGAATTGCCATTCATTTAAAATGCATCTCGCTTTGTTTCACATGGAAGCCAAGGCGTTCAGGGCGTTCAATTCAGTGTTAAAACAGCTTTATTTCGCCATCTGCATGAGAAGTGTGTGGAATGCCTACAGTCTGGTTCAAAATTAAGCGACTTCATGGAAAAGTGCATGAGAAAGTTCTGGTGGGGCGAGGAGAACTTCAACTGCCTTAAATTGGGTTCACTGTGGTGGGCAGGTAGTTGTGCTTTGCTGCATTGTGCAGGGGGTTGGACTAGATGACCCTGGAGGTCCCTTCCAACTCTATGATTCTAAATATACTTTTACCCCTTGGAGTATCATTGCTGGCTATACTCACAAATTAAATACGTTGACTCCTCCTGCCTCTCAAAATCTGTACCACTATATCTTTCTGATAAGGCCTTGGAGGAGGACCGTGTCTTATGACTCATTTAACACCCACTCAGGGTAGCTGTCTGTCCAGTGGCCAGCCAATCGCCTTCTGTCTCCCACCCCTGACCACTCCCTCCTCCTTCCACTTCCCTGTGAGGCTCGGAGGCTGCAGATCCCTGCCACATGAGAGCTGCCCCTGCTGGTGAGTTCCCTAACAGCTGCCTGCAGCCTTTCCAGGTCCTGGGGGGGAGGGCAAGGCCATCCCCAGAGTTCTTCCCCCCCACCCCTCCAATCTAGCTCCCGTTATATTCCTGAATGCAATGGGCTTGGCCCCTAGTAGCACTATGAGTTGCTTATGCATTTATCAACTCCCTTCTATGATGAGCCAAGTGACACAAGGGGGATGGAAATTTAGCGGGGTTCTGAGGAGTTCAAAGTAGAAAGGGCAAATTGCCTTGCCAGTTACGGAGCCATCTACGTCTAGCCTGAAAAAAAATAAGATTGTAGCCAAGCCAGGAGACGTGGTAGTTCAAGAGTCAGGTCTTGCATGAACCAAATCCCAGGTTGTATCTCCGGTAGCATGTCTGGGAACATCTCTAGTCAAGACCTTGAAGAAGCCAGGCAGGATTGCTTTGAGATGACTTAAAAAGGGACAATGGGCTGATTCCATATAAAGCAGTCATGAATGTTTTCAGCTGTCTACTAGGGTCGTGTGCAGCGGCGTCCGAATCGTCCGTTCCAGGCCGACGGCTGAATCGGACGCTGCCATACACAACCCTACCCCATGGGTTTCAGTAGGCACCAAACTCAACTTCACAGGTCTGGGGAACTGCCAAAGAAAACCATCGCCGGCTGCATTTACACCAGAAGTGTTATGGAAGCTTCCAATCCACTTCACCAACTAGAACAATTAGGGCAGATCTTTCAAAGGCCGAAGAGAAGTCAAGAACTCCTTGTACTTTTGAGCAGCCCCGTGAAATGTCCATCGACACAATTCCACAGATTTTAAAACTTTATGCCGTGGGCAGAAATGTAGATGATGTTCTGGAATTTCACAAAAATAAACAAAGGCCAGCTTTGCCATCTCACGACATGAAAAATAAATCAAAGGCCTATTAAGGGGGGAACGCGATGAAGTACTATATGAAGGAATGTTAGGGCCCAAAGAGATGGGAAGGCGCAGAATAATTCAGGAAGAGGATCGCAAAAGTATGATTCATGACACTTTCACGAAGGGTAAAGGAATGGGAAAGGAACAGGCTTGCCAACTCCCGATGGGGAAATTCTGCAGGCTTGGGGGTGCAGCCTGTGGAGGTGGGGTTTAAGAAGAGGCGGAACCGCAGTGATGTATAATGATGTCAGAGACCACCTGAGAGCCAGAATGGTGTAGTCGTTAAGACCGGCAGCTTCTAATCCGGTGAGTCGGATTTGATTCCTCCTCCACATGCAGCCAGTTGGGTGACCTTGGGCTCGTCACAGCCCTTATAGTGCAGTTCTCACAGAGCAGTAAGAACAGGGGCTTTCTCAGCCCCACCTACCTCACAGGGTGTCTGTTGTGGGGAGAGGAAGGGAAGGCGAATGTAAGCCGCTTTGAGATTCCTTTGGGCGGTGAAAAGCAGGGTATAAAAACAAGCTCTCCTCCTCCTCCTCCTCCTCCTCCTCCCTTCCTCCCAAAGAAAACAGTCTCCAGGGGTGCCTATTCTCTGTGGCCAAGTTATCTGTTGTAATTCCAGGAGACCACTGGGCAACATCTGGAGTTTGACAACCATAGTACGGAGGGAGGGCAGAGATCAGGATCGTAAAGGGCAAGCTGCATCTGAACTTTTGATTCATCCAAAGCCTTTATTGTACTTCATGTGCTGAGTCTGTGTTCATCATACACATGTCTGCAAGGACGGCTCCACTCTGTGGGACTAGGAAGCCCATGAGACATGGATCCCGACTCAACAAAGACAGGCCTCTGCACAGGCCCAATGTGCAATTTGATTACTTCAAGTATGCTAGAAGAGCTTCTGCTGGTAGCCCAAGGTCACCCAGCTGGCTGCATGTGAAGGACCTGAGATTAGAAGCTGCTGCTCTCAACTGCTACACTAAATTGTAGTGGAAGGCAGCAGCAGGCCTTAATCAGGCTCAATGTCGATACGATGAATCCTTTTTTGGACTGCATGTCTGAACAGTTTCCCAATGCAATGAGCTGCTTGTGTATTTGGGGTACAAAGTGGCATGAATTTGAACCAAGGACACAGAAATGAGTTCTTGGGCTCTGGTTGGCCGGCATCAAGATTTTGAAGCACTCGATAGAAGTTCCCCTTTCATCGTAAGCCCCCCCCCCCATCCCCCAGCTGAGAGCAAGATCAGAAGGTGGATATTTCTGATGGAATTATGATGTCTCAGCAGCTGTGGGAGAAGGGTCATGCGCATAGCAATTTCACATTCACCAGTGTCTTGAATTGTGTATGCACCCGCGCAGGTGTGGTTCCTGCTACCTTATTGACTATTTAATTTTGATATTTCGAAGTGCCGATGTTGAGCACGAGAAAAAGATATAAGAAACCAAAGAACAAAAAGGTGATCTATAGAGGTGATTCAGGCTGGCTGGCAGTTGAGAATTCTAATTTTGTGTTTCAGAAATCTGCGTATCACAACAGTTGGGAATGTCCCACCTTCTGATTCATTGTGTTCCCCTACCTCATGCCCTGTCCTGCATATGGTTCATTCCATAGGAAGAACCTTTATCCTGGTTGTCTAACTTCTGCCTACGTAGCTTTCTTCTTTTGAACTTCCACGGGGTGGAGGGCACACAGCTTGCCCTATGGGGGCATTGCCCTCTCACATTTCGTATTTTGATTGCCACGGAAACAGTGCAGGCTCGGAATGCCATGACAGCTATGAGTGGTCACCTAAGGGAGGGGGGGGGAATCACTCGGGCATGAAATTGGGGTCATTGTGGGTAGACAGGTGGTTGTAAGTTCCTGCAGATGAACCTGGAGATCCCTTCCAACTCTATGTTTCTATGACTGAACAGTGCTCTTCCTGTTCTGCCCGTCTCTGTAAACTTGCAGACTCCTAGGTGCTAGCTGTAGTTCTAATCTTGAGAGCCGGGTTTGATTCCCTGCTCCTCCACATGCAGCTATCTCGGTGACCTTGGGCTAGTCACAGTCATGTTAGGGCTGTTCTCACAGAGCAGTCCTGTCAGAGCTCTCTCAGCCTCACCTACCTCCCAGGGGGTCTGTTGTGGGGAGAGGAAAGGAAGGCAATTGTAACCCATTTTGAGATTCCTTTAGGCACAGAGGAGGATCTAACTGGCCTAAGATCATCCAGTGAGCTTCATGGTGAAGAAGAGATTAGAACTCGGGTCTTCTTTGTCTTAATCCGGCTTTCTAACCATTTATCTGCACTACTTACAGCCCTCTTACAAGGATTTTCAGCTTCTAACGTCTCATACTAGCTCAACAGAGCTCTTCTGCTGTAGCTGGGCCATCAACTATTGTATAAGTCTTTGGACAAAAGAACCACTCACCAAAAACATGTTTCTACCTCGGTGATTTACAGAGCATTTACAGAGCACGCTCATCTTCAACAACTGAGTAATTAGATCAGACGGAGGAAGGTTTCTGGTTTTATTTTTGGCTTTTATAGCATCGGGTGCAAGATGGCTATTTATTTAATGGCTGCCATTCCTCATGTGCCATTCCTTATTCTGCTTTCACACTGTAAGCATCAGGGCTCCATGATAGTAAATCCTTCCTAGAACTAAGTTTTTGGGGAATTCAATGCTAGCTTCGTTTTCAAGTGCCCTTTATTGTGTATGTACATAAAACCAAACCTCTCTATGTGTTTCTTTTAAATTCCTTCAAGGTACGCTAGCATTCAAAGGCTATGCATTTGTCTCAAATCTGAAAAATATTTACAGAGCAGCAATTTGCAACGCAGGCCACTGCCGAAACATGTTCGTGACAAACAGAGTAGTTCAGCAGTGGAATAAGCTGCCTAAGGAGGTGGTGAGCTCCCCCTCACTGGCAGTCTTCAAGCAAAGGTTGGATGCACACTTTTCTTGGATGCTTTAGGATGCTTAGGGCTGATCCTGCGTTGAGCAGGGGGTGGGACTAGATGGCCTGTACGGCCCCTTCCAACTCTATGATTCTATGATTCTTAATCTGGCAGCCTTGCCATGGGAGAATCATGAGAAAATCACCACAGAGGGAGACAGCTTCAGGTATCAAGGCCATAACACACCATGAGCAGGATAGTAGTTCATGCGCACGCTGATGTGCACAGCCTCATTAGACAGCCGTGGACGAGAATGTTGCTTCTGCAGGCTGCTCTTGCATCAAGGAAAGATAGAGGGGCATGCCTTTGGATACACTCAAGCAGAAGTCAAACCCCAAATCAGCCATTTTAGGGTGGCTTGGAGAGATCTGAAATGACCCTAGCCCTCCTGAAATTGAGGGAGTAACAATAATTTATCACTTGAGATTTCAGCAGTCTGGGGAGGTGCTGGAGAAGGAAAGAGAGAGAGTGGAAGCGCCCCAACAAACCGCCCCTTGACTTTGTAGCAGCCCTTTAAAATTTAAAGGGCAATTGTTTTTTAGAAGCAGACCTGGACCCTAAACTCCAGATTTAAAGGTACAATAGGCACTCAGAGACAGCTGATGGTTAGGCAAGCTGGTTTCTGGAGGCCAGGTCTATTGCCTCTCATTGTCAATAAGCAGTAGACCTGGTCTCTGGAATCTGAAGTCTAGGTCTACCACCCAATGTAAACAATAGCCCTTCAAAGTTTAATGGGACATTATTTCCCATTCTTACAACGGCAATTAGCCTGGCTGTGAGCCTCCCCTGCCCTCCTGGCAGGCGGCAGGCACAAAGAGGGACAAAAAGAACCAGTGTTGGGTGGGCTACATTACATATAGGTATCCTTGGGCAGTAGACTTGGCCTCTTGATCTAGAGCAGGGGTAGTCAATCTGGGGTTCTCCAGATGTTCATGGACTACAATTCCTATGAGCCCCTGCCAGAAATGCTGGCAGGGGCTCATGGGAATTGTAGTCCATGAACATCTGCAGGACCACAGGTTGACTACCCCTGATTTAGAGACCACCACTGGAAACAACGTCCCTATCAATCAGAACAAGCTATCTTATTCAATGGGCAGTAGACCACATCTTCACAGTCTGCAGGCCAGGTCTACTGCACATTATTTTGAACACTGAAGTCATAAAAAAGAATGGCCCTTAAAATGTTTAAGGGCATATGTGCTACTGAACTGCTGATTAACAGGTACACTTCCTCTCCTTCCCACCTGCTCCCGCTGTTTTGGGGGAGGGAACCAACATTTTTCTTTTTAATTTCATTTTGGGGGCAGGGAGGTTGGAGACATAATTATTGGGTGCTAAATTTCCTAAACCAAAAACTCAGCCCCCCAAAAGTTACATAAAGGGTATCAAACCACCCCCCAAATTTCAGCATACCAAAAACCATGCCCATTAAAAAATTACCCATCCTATTTTTTTAATGTGCATACCTTTAGATTTTAAAAATTACATGGGTTTAGAAATCATTAATTTAGATTTGTGCTTGTTTCAAATCTTGCTAACATTTTTACATTCAGACCTTGTAACAGCAAGAGGGTGTATGTCTATTTTTTTACCAAGAGAACTGCTTTTTGTACCCCACTTTTTACTACCCGAAGACGTCTCCAGGTGGCTTACCGTACCTTCCTCTCCCCACAACAATCTCCTTGTGAGGTAGGTAAGGCTGAGAGAGCTCTGAGAGAACTATGACTGGCTCAAGGTCCATCTGGCTGCATCTGCAGAAGTGGGGAATCAAACCCAGCTCTCCAAATTTGATACAACCCTATCTAATTAATGCATGAAGTAATAGGCAATGACTGGGTTTTTGTAGGATGCAACTCATGTTCACCTACTATGTCTTTGTCAGGGAGTGTTCTTAGCAAAGATCTAGGCTACTCAATATTATTTATTATGAATTACATTTATATTCTGCCATTCCCAGCACAGCTGGCTCAACAGTGTGTGTGTGTAGGGGAGAGCTTGGGCCTCACAACCATGTCCACAATGTAACAACGTAATGTTTTGCTTCCAAATTTGTGGGTTGTTTTTTTTTGGGGGGGGGAGCTAAAGGTAAAAAGTAAGATGTACTCAGGGATATCCCTGAGATGGGGGCCACAGCCATTCACTGTGCCTACTGAACTTAAGCTGTTGAAAATCCAACCTGCGCATCCTCTTTCTCAGGTTTGACCACAAATTTTGTCCCCTTGTGTGTCCCCCCCCCCCCGTTAAAAAAATAATTTTTTTAAAATGCTTGACTGTGATAAGAGCTTGGGAACTAGTTTACAAAAATACACAACAGATAAGCCCAAACTCTTGTTTTGTTACAACCCCCTGCCATAAGATGCTAACTGGGCAGCTGTGATACAACAGAATATTCACAAACATTCTGACAGCGTTAGCCAGGTAAGTGTGAGGTAACAGTCTGGGAAACAACTTTCAGTTGACGACTGAGTCCAGGGAGAGGAGTAGATGCATGCTGTTAATGGCAAGGGAATGGACAGATAAGGGACTTTCAGACACAGTACTGGGACACAGGGACAAGACACAGGGAGCCAAAGAGAACAGGACCAAGACCGAACTGCATACATCGATTTGAAAATGGCACCAAATTCCTGTGAACCTTTTATCAAGTTCCCACAGGCTGCGCTGTAAAGGTTTCCTGTTCCTTTGGAGCTCTGTTGCAGAACTGGGAACACAAGCAGTGTATTTTTGTCAAGCCAAGCAGTGTCCTGCCAAATCTTAAATTCTGTTTTCCCAACACTTAATTTCAACCTAATGGGTCAGCTGGAGAATCTGTCTTCGGGCAGTCTTCAGGCCCTCCCTCTGCCCTCCCGCTCTCTCTCTGGCTCAACCCAACAGAGATAAACAAGGGAACAGAAAAGAAAAACTCAGAAACCTAAGGATTGTTTGGAATTTATTCCCTTTTAAATAGGAGAGGTAACATTGCACACAAAAAAGTATTGCTTTCACAGCGAGTCGAGTTCCAGAGTTACAGAATACAAACACGCGCGCACAGACCTCAATCACTACAATAAGTGCAAATAAGAAAAAAACCAAAAATAATAAAAATAAAATAATTCTCAAGTTGGAGATGCAAAGCTCTTCTGAGCATGTCTCCCCCAATCTTCCCTGAGGCGGGGGGAGGGGGGAATTCCATTCTTAAACAATTGATTTCAAAGCAGCAGACATCGGTTAATTGATTCCACCCCCCCCCCCCATTTCTTAGATGTTCAACTTATTTTTACTGGCACACAAAAGTAACACTGCACACAATTGGGGGAAATGCCCAGAGTAACTTGCATCGTCCTTCAGGAAATGCAGGTACACACATATATAAATAATAAAGCGAATCACGGTCATTTGGTTGGACAAGTCTATAAGGTCCACAAAGATGGGAAAAGATCAGAGAAAGGAACTGAAGTTCTCCCAACAGGGTTTCATGGTGGGTTCCAGGGCATTTCTCCTCTTACTCAACCAAGCAGAAATTTTAACTATTTTTCACATTGCAGAATGTCAAAAACTACATTTCCCCTTGCGAATCCCCTACATTCCCTTGAGACAGCACAGTCTTACTCTTTCTGCCTTCAAGAATTTGCTGTTAGTGGACAACCCCATCATCATTCATTCCACCATAAAACCCTGGTGAGAACTCTGAAGAAAGGGAACGTGATGGTCTAGGAACAGTCTCTGACGACATCTTCCAAACTAAACTCTGAAAGACTTACCAGTGCAATCCTAGGCATGGCTACTCAGAAGGAAGCCCCACCATGGTTGATAGGGCTTACTTGCTGGTTAAGTGTGCACAGGATTGCGCCTTATGTTTTGCAGGGGAGGGATACCGTCTTAAATTGCGAAGGGCTAGTCATGTTAGTCTGTTACAGAAAACGCACAAGGGGTCCTTAGAGAACCGTAAAGCCTAACAGATGTATTTGTGGCATGAGCTCAAAAGTAGACTAGATCTCACTTCATCAGGCGCATGAGTTGTGCCACCAGCAGGCATGTCTACATCCAAGAGCACAGAGCACAAACGTTGTAAGCAATGGAGTCAAAAGGTAACAAAATGCAAGTCATACAGGTGACGTTTGCAGGCAAAACTTTTAAAACTTTTAAATAAGCTGAGATACTCTGAGCCCAAAATTACCACGATCCAAACAGTGAACTTTAAACAGAGGCCTCAGTGTGAAACGGCTTGATTTAGAATTCATCAGACTGCCTGAGGCCATCTGATCAGAGCTTAGTCATGGTCATGGGTTCCTTGAACACGACAGACTTGGAAAGACTGTGATTCCCATGAATGGTCCCTGTACATCTCTTACATATTTGCCACCTACAGATATAGTCATGAATCTGATGAAGCAGCCTCTAGCTTACAACAGCTTATGCCACGATTTGTACACCTTTGAAGATTCCACAAGACTTTGTCTTAAATCAGGTATCCTCATTCACATGCATCCTTTCTGGCCTTCCGGATGTATAGGGCCTTCACCCCTCCCTTTTACTGTAATGGAGGTTGCATGCATTACAGCAGTCACTCGCAAACCGCTAAGAAATGTGTGTGTGCGGTGGCCATTTCACACATGGGCTGTAATGTGTTGGAAAGTGTCACACCATAAGGGATGGCTGTTATCACACGGAGAGGGTTTTTATGCCAACACCAGCTGGTGGTCTAAGTGTCCGGCTCACAAACATACCAATCTTTACGGCACGTCACTTACATAGGTCATACCTCCATCTGGAACAGTCAACAATCAGGTGCATTTGGATAGTCTATGACAGGGGTAGCCAAACTGTGGCTCTCCCGATGTCCATGGACTACAATTCCCATGAGCCCCGAGGGGCTCATGGGAATTGTAGTCCATAGACATCTGGAGAGCCACAGTTTGGCCACCCCTGGCTATGCTTTAGCAGATGAAGGTATCTTAAATCTTGCTGAGGCTGTAGTCCTTGTTGGGTTTCTCTCTGCATGTAATCAGAAGTAATTCTGGAGTACTAATTATCTACCCCAAGTCAAGGAGGGTTCTCAGAAACATTAGGAAGATGAATTCTTGTCTACTCACAATCCACAATGCTTGTTTTGACTGAACTGCAAGTCTTCCTGCGATAATTTGGCAGAAATCTGTCCCAGCTAATTGACCCCCGTCTCACAGTTGCAAGACAAGTCATTTAACTAAGTTTCAAGTCAGAATTAAACATTTCAAGCATTGTCCTGATGGCGCCATGAAAGCAAATCCACATGGGGGTGGTCAAGTCACATGGGGGTGGTCAAGTCAATTTATGGGGCCCGTGAAGATTTTTCAAGTCAAGAGATGAACAGAGCTTGTTTGCCAAATGCTTCTGCACAGCAACTCTGGACTTCCATGGCCGTCTCCCACCCAATCACGAAGTAGGGCTGACCCTGTTTAGGTTCTGAGCCTGGGCCACTCGGAAGAGGGTCAAAGTCTAAGTGCAGGAAGAAAACTGCACTGTACGGCCCTCAAAGGTGTGCCACTCTACAGCTAATTCAAGTGAAGTGTAGCTTAAAAATGTGAAAACCTATGGTCATTTGGTAGGTCTGGTAGGACTTGGGAATCCCCATTTTACAGTTCCTCTCCAGGCAACAGAGATCAGTTCCCCTGGAGAAAATGGCTGCTTCTGAGGGCGGTCTCCATAGCATCATGTTCCATTCAAGCCCTTCCCCACTCCAAATCCAGCCCACTCCCAGCTCCAGCTCCAAACTCTCATTTCCCAACTCAGAACTGGCAACCTTAGTGGCAGTGGGATGCTTGGTGGATGAATCTGATCGTCCACCCAGAACCCAATTGCCTCTGCTTTCCGCACTGATCATCTACCCAGAGCCCAACGACCAATGGGTAAACCTGACCATTACCTGTATTATGCATAAATTATGTTTTGCACTGCCCAGAGCCGATTTACCGGGATAGGCGGTATATAAATCAAATAAATAAATAAATCCACCCAGTACCAAAGTACCACTATTCTCCACATGTGTAAGCTGCACTTTGCAGAATTCACTGCAGAGTGGCACATGCTGGACTCTAGGAACTGAATTTTACATGGCTTGTGACCAGACAAAAAAAAACAGCACGTCACTGGACTGAATGGGAGGATCACAGATATTCTGCTCAAGGCTAGCAACTGCATCTTAAACCAGAGGTGGTTATTCTGACACTGGTTTCAGTGGCAGAGCTGAGCTAATCCGAGGAATTAAACTCATCCAAACCCAAGCTGAGAACATTTTGCAGTTGGCAGAACTATACTCAGGTTTGGCAACATACCTAATATACAGATTACACTACAAAAAGAAAACAAAAGAAAGCCAAACCAGAGAGAGCCAGATTCCTTATACTCAGATCATAGCTTGCTGAGATCTTTTGAGAATGTATATGCAGTGTGGATTAAAAAGCATGGACTTTCCAGAATATCAGCTGCTGGAGTTTCTTTTCTCAAATAGGAAATGTCCAAGAAATTATGCAGCCCTTTTTCAGTAACTACACATAGTGTATTGCAACTATATCCTTCCAATACCACGGCTGTACTCCAGTATGGAATTTACACGCATACAGTATGTATTGTAGCTATGCTGCTCTAATTCAACGGCTGTCATCTGGTATGGAATGTATGCATGGCAGTGTATGCTTAATTGCAGAGGTGCAGACTCCCTCCTCCATCTGAAGGTAATTCTGCTCCACCCGAGACTCACCAGCACGTCTGCAGGAATTCCATTTCAGTTTTCGAGAATTCCATTAAGCTCGCTAAAAGTACCCAAGTAATTAATGAGATTTTTCTTTTTATAACACACAGAGAACTGCAAGTGCTGCATAATTTATACGGCTTCGTTTTCTTCACCCCCTTTTAATGTCAGAAGCAAGAGACTGCCAAAGAGTACAGAAATGAGAAAATAATAATTTGCCTCCCGTTACACGACCCTCAAAATGAAATTCACAGATGATCCTAAATGTGATTTTGTTTACTCTGTGCTAGAAAGCAGGCCTACATTATGAGGTGGACTTTGTGACCGTTAGATATAAAAATGTTCCATGTTCATGGCTTACAGCAAGGGTCGTCAACCTGTGGTCCTCAAGATGTCCACGGACTACAATTCCCATGAGCCCCTGCCAGCGTTTGCTGGCAGGGGCTCATGGGAATTGTAGTCCATGGACATATGGAGGATCACAGGTTGACTATCCCTGCCTTACAGAACAGTCGCCAAGAAGGTTTGGGGCCAAATTTCACCTATCTAGAGAGTGTGGAAACAGCTTAAAATTTAGGGCATGTTTTAAGTCTCTAAATCTTTTCCTCAAAGGGCAAAAATATATATATTTTTTCTAATTATCAGGTGCAAGTGCAGTTTCACGGCACCCAATTTCAGGGACCTAATTAGACATATCTAATATTTTCCGTAAGAGCCGTTAGCGAAGCTAAAAAAACAGCAACAAATCCTTATATAAGGGTAGAAAGAGACTGTTCCAAGCCAACTAGACCTATGGATGCACATTCAAAAACAGATATATTTTAAAGAACAGACATTTCGAACAAAGAACAGGAGGGAAAAAATAACAGGACTTGAGTTTTCGAAACATGTATTGAAAAAAAGCACACACGGTATGACATTTCAAAAATACAAAAAGTCAGCAACGATTACAGAATATTCACTTGCAGTCCAGAGAAAGGATTCTCCCTCCCCTCCCCG
Source organism: Paroedura picta (assembly GCF_049243985.1). Classification (NCBI taxonomy): domain Eukaryota; kingdom Metazoa; phylum Chordata; class Lepidosauria; order Squamata; family Gekkonidae; genus Paroedura; species Paroedura picta. The sequence goes on from NC_135373.1 coordinate 129,561,382, forward strand.
CCGCCCTGCCCTTTTTTATTGGCAACAACAGGAGCAGCATTGTGACACAGGCAAACGGAGGCAAGCGCTTGGCACACAAAATCCCCAGAAGACAGTGCAGGGAAAGGCTTAGATCAGGGGTAGTCAACCTGTGGTCCTCCAGATGTTCATGGACTACAATTCCCATGAGCCCCTGCCAGCTAACGCTGGCAGGGGCTCATGGGGATTGCAGTCCATGAACATCTGGAGGACCACAGGTTGACTACCCCTGGCTTAGATCACAGACTCTTCCACAAGCATGCCCAGGTTTAGCACAGAGAAAGCAGGCAGAACAGCATGTCAGCTTGACCCCAGCAGAAAGGGAGAGGTGCATTCTACACACAGGGTGCAAGAAGCCTGTCCGGATAAGCAGCAACATTTAAAACTATGCGCAATGCGCAGATATGTGCCGCACGCACACAGACGTGTTTGCGCACTCTCTCCTTGGAAACGGACAAAGCCTTCGAGGGAACGTGTGGCCTGCCTACCCCCACCCCCTGCTATGCCCAACCGCTGAGCAAAACTCCGATTGCTCCTAACGCTGCACAGTCGATCACAAAATAAAACTCACTGCACACCTGTTAGGCAAGAGCGGCACATGCCAAACGGGTTCGTAAATACTGTCTCGCCCCAAAAGTGCCCTCACGGGGAATATGTTGTATGTCCACGGCTCTGCAAGAGGGCTAACAAGCAGGGAAGGCTGGCAGCGTACAATTCCCTGGTCACCGGGGAGATGCTAGCTGAAAGTTTGCCCGAATCATGCAAATGGAGTAAGAGATGCCACCCCCACTCCCCACTGATGTGGTTTAGCCATTCCGCAAGGATGCAGCTTAGAAAAGGTAGCTAGCTGCAAATACAGGACAGCGGGAAGGAGGGGTTCCTATTAACTCCCAGGCAGCATTTCTGTGCTGCCCCAGATATCATCTAGCTGCATCTCTCTTGAAATCCTCTTCTTCCTTCTGGCACATGGATGGAAATGCCAGTCTCTTACATGAATGTGATAGCCGTTTAGAGAGAATCTTACTTCTGATACAGCCGGTAACAAAGAGTTTGTTCGCTGGGATTATGATTCTTTGCAAGCCTGAATTTAGTTTATTTGAACAGGGCTAGAAAGACTCCAGATTCCTGACTGCTTGGGATCCTCGGCACTTTGAACAGGAATTCAAACATCTTCTCCGCTCCGAACAGAACCATTTGCTTAAAAAAAACCCCACACACAACCACACACAAATATCCCTTCTTCCCTGATATCTAGCTCCTGGTTGTTTGAAATATTTTTTTTTCCAGCCCTGGCTTTATAGTCTTCTAAAGTTTCTATATTACAAAGGGCAGGATTTATTCAGGACTGAATTATTGCTAAAATTTACCTTGCAGCAAACTGCTACAGTCGTCTATATGAACACACAAACACACAAAGATACTGGTGAACTTCACACACGTGCACGCACAACCAAAAGGTATATTCGAGTCTTGACCTACCTCTATAAATATGTAAAGATGTGTCCAGCAGTCTCCTCACTGAATATCACACATTTCCCATGACCTTTTTACTCACTAGGGACTTAGGTCATCTTTGTACTTCGCAAAGAGCCCCGACATCGAAGAAGTCTTATATCCTGCCCTGACCAGCAGGGAACAGGATCAAAAACAAGAGGTGGCTTACGGGGGTTATAGGCCACGTTCTCATGTCAGTGCTAGTAAAGCCAAGCTACCCTGAAGTTAACAAGGTAAAGTAGCAACCATCAACTGGAACATACCATACCAAAGGCCAAATTTGCTATTAAAAGCTGGCTGGCTACTCCTCACACAAGTATCCTCGATGGACCCACAACAACAGATGTGGAGGCTCAGACCAAGAAGCGTTCTGTAACCTGCGCTTTTAGCGACACCTACGCAGCCATTTCTTACCAAGCCGGTGCCATCTCTGTTGAAGAGATTCAAGGCAGTGCCAAATGCCACGGCCACTCCAATTGCCAATAGGCAGCTAATAGGGCAAATGAAGGCGACCGTCCTATCAGAGCGCACCAGCATCTATTGCTGCAAGACAAGCTCCTTTACTTGCCGGCCCGAAGGCCGTAAAAAACCGTGATTCCAAGTTAGGCAGGCTTGCTCCGTAGAAAACATTTCTCAAAACGAGATCTCTCCATTCTGCGGCACCATCCACATGAATGCAGGAACTGTTCAAGTCCACTGAGCGTGCTCAGTTAAAAAAAAAATTGGGGGAGGATCTCTCTAAAAATCTTTCAGTTGTAACTTCCCACAACATTTAGAATGACTTATAATAGTTTGAAAATCCGAAGGCGGGATTTTGTCTCCACGCACCACTACGAGCTACCTGTCAGGTAAAAAAAAAACGATCTAAAGGAATCTGACTTGCAATATTTCAGAACACTTTCTCTCAAGTTCCACTCACTCTCAGTGGCCAGTTGGTCAAGGAGAAGCTGGGTCAAACAAGAGCTCGTTGACCCGATTCCCCCACCAAAAAAGGAAAAAAAGAAAGGAAAAAAAAAAAACCCGATCAAGTTTAAGGAGAATGCCCTCAGCATTATGTAGCTCAGTGCAAAAGTCCCAGTTCCCCAAATGACTGGCAGGAGAAGCACATCTTTTGGCTGAAAGAATACCACAGCATGCCAACACCAAGCTACCATAGCATTAAAGGCAATGGCTCCCCTTAGCTATGAAAGACCCCCATAGAATCCATAGCATTACAGTTAATGCAATTTTCATGTTTTGCTATACAGGTATTGAGTTAGTAAGAACCAGAGAATGGAGCGTTCAGAGTTCGGGCGAACACAGAAATACAGGTCACAGATTTTTCCAAACTCCACAATGCAGACTTTACAGAGATTTTAAATTATTTGGACCTAGCCCAAACAAATCCTAGGTGCCTCGTTCAAAACACCACCCGTTCCAAAACCGTTTAGAGGGGGGAAGGGTCACACCCCTAAACTCACAACACAGGTCATACACATTTTTTTTTTCACCCACCCTCACACAGACAAAACTCCCACGACATTATAGTGTATTAACAGCATCGCTACGGCTTTGTCAATATCCCAGTGCCGACAAAAATTCCCCCAGGATCTGCATGAGAACCTCTGACTGGACATAGAGAAAGGGGACCCCAAAAGCCATCAACTGGCACATGAAAAAGGAGTCCAAAGGGTTTTGGGCTACGAGATGTCCGAGTGAGGAAGCTCTGCCTTGGAGGAGTTGGCTCGCCACCCTCACTTTGTCAAAGAGGCGGACAGAGTAGTGCACCACCATTCCAAACAAGGAAGCAGAGCTACCTGGGGTCCTCTCAGATGATGCGGAGATGGAGTTTGCACGCCCTGCACCATCAGCGGCCATGATGTCCTGCGGGGTCCCTTTGTTATCCTGGAGGGGGGAAAAAAAACACTGGTGGTAAACCATACCCTTTTCAATGGACGGGAAGTACATGATCCTACATTTACTTTTTGAAAATCAAGGAAAGACGCTTTTTCTAAAATATCCAGAGGAAAGTCTGTGGCTCAACAGAAGAGCCTCTGCTTTGCATGCAGAAGGTCCCAGGTTCAGCCCTCGGCATCTCCAGTTAAAAGGAGTTCCAAGGACCTCTGCTTGAGACCCTGGAGAGCTACTTCTGGTCCAAGTAGACAGCAGTGCCCTAGATGGACCAAAGATCTGGTTCAGGATAACACAGCTGCATGTTGGCTCAAGAGAGTCAGGAAGATTCTCCGTCTCAACACCTGTTCTCATGACATCATTATCTAGCTACCTGTTTCTGCAAAAGGGAAGGAGGCATGGTACGGCCTCGTCTCATCAGATCACAGAAGGTAAAGCTGGGCCAGTACCCGGGTGAGAGGTCCGCAAGGAAGGCTCTGCAGAGGAAGCCAATGGCAAACTGTCTCTGCGCTTTGCTATGGTCGCCATAGGCCATATGTGACTTGACAGCATAGATGCTAAGTATTTCTGCAAAGAAGGACAGATAAGAGAACGTCCCTTGAGCTAGCTCATTTCTCCTCGTAGAATCTGCCCTGAACCGCAAGGGTGGGCAGTATAGATATCTTCTTCTAAATAATAAATAAGTTGGAAGGGACTCATCCAGTCCAACCCTCTGCAGAATGCAGGAAATTATTAACTGCCTGCCCACCCACAGTGACCCCAATTCCATCCCCAGATGATCATAGAATCATAGAATCCTAGAGTTGGAAGGGGCCATACAGGCCATCTAGTCCAACCCCCTGCTCAACGCAGGATCAGCCCTAAGCATCCTAAAGCATCCAAGAAAAGTGTGCATCCAACCTTTGCTTGAAGACTGCCAGTGAGGGGGAGCTCACCACCTCCTTAGGCAGCCTATTCCACTGCTGAACTACTCTGACTGTGAAATTCTATTCCCGATATCTAGCCTATATCGTTGTACTTGTAGTTTAAACCCATTACTGCGTGTCCTCTCCTCTGCAGCCAACGGAAACAGCATCCTGCCCTCCTCCAAGTGACAACCTTTCAAATACTTAAAGAGGGCTATCATGTCCCCTCTCAACCTCCTTTTCTCCAGGTTGAACATTCCCAAGTCCCTCAACCTATCTTCAGAGGGCTTGGTCCTATGATGCCCCCCCCCAAACCAGAATCACTGCCTAGTCTTTCAACTTTCAACAGGAAAAATAATGCTCATCCTGTCATAACAGGGACCGTGTTTCCAATTCTGCTTTGCAACGACAGCACTAGCAAGAGATCATTCGGACATGTCAGCAATTTATGATTATCGTTTTAAAAGAAGATTCAGTGGATAGCTGTGTTGGTCTGAAGTAGCACAACAGAAATAGAGTCCAAGAGCACCTTTAAGACCAACAAAGAGTGCTTGCACTCGAAAGCTCGCACCTTGAATAAATCTTTGTTGGTCTTAAAGGTGCTTTTGGACTCTACTTTTGTTATTTGAAAAGAAACTGAACGAGAAGTCCTATGCAAGCGGAAAGGAAGAGGCAGAAACTCAATGAAGATTTAGTACAATCTCCCATCACATACTGGATTCAAATGCCTGTAGCTACATGCGCTTCAAGCAAATTCTCTCTCTTTCCGCACTGCACCCCATCTCAGAACAACTCCCCAACCATTTCGCAAGGTAAGGCATCGATGCAACCGTACCAGGGAAAACCTAAGCAGCAACTTACCTTTCCTGACAAAGGGCCCACTGCAGGTCTCTTCCTCTGGGCATAACCTGAAAGTCTGTAACAGTAGTGAGGCTTGCAGTAGAATTTCCCTACAAAGAGAGCAAAGAAGAAAAAAGATAGTGAAGACCCTGAAAGCTACAAACTTGGTAACGCTGTGAGATGCCGCAGATGTTTGGCCGTCTCCAGTGTCTCTACTCTGTTATTGCTGATATTGCACTTCAAAGCGTTTTAATTCAAATCAAGTGTGTCCCTTCCTTCCAGGAAAATTATGCATCTTCCTCAGGGTGCCTGACAGTTCTCCAACCAACACCCAATCAGACATCAGAACAGCCCCGAGAACCTTGCGTGGTATCGGTCGCTAACAAAGCGGCTCTGTGTGAGGAACAAAGACCGTATCACATGAAAATCTGGCAGAAGGGCTGGTGGAAAAGGCAAGAATGAATGCAGGGAGGGACAGGCCGAGCATTAACTCTAAAGGGGCCATTGCCTGCCAGGGTACAAAGGCCAAACCCAGGTGATATCTAGTCATAAATCACAGCACAAGGGCAAACTCAGAGCAGTAGTGAGTTTCCGGCATTCTGCAGGGGGTTGGACTAGATGAACCTGGAGGTCCCTTCCAACTCCATGATTCTATGAAACAGCAAATGAAATGAATGAAATCATGGATATGGTGCAACACGATCTCCAGTGTGCCACTGAGATTTTTAAACAAACTTCAAGGGCAGCTTCATGGTACCATATTGCGGTAATCAAGTCCAAAGATGCACTGGTTTAAACACTGGTTTAAGACTGGCAGCTTCTAATCTGGAGACTTAGAGTTCTGTCAGAGCTCTCTCAGCCCCACTTACCTTACAGGGTGTCTGTTGTGGGGAAAGGAAGATGATTGTAAGCTGCTTTGAGACTCCAGCGGGTAGTGAAAAGCAGGGCATAAAACCAGCTCATCTTCAAAGAGAGATGTAGTAGCATCCTAGTCTGGTTATTAGAATTTAGGACTCTTATATACACTGAACAGAGAAGGTAAGATGAGAGTATTGTATCTGGCCCAAGAAATGCACACAATATATTATAGCATGTAAGGAGGTCAAGTTTTGCATTGATGACTACCGACAAGACAAGACATCTGCTGAACCATCATAGGCCCATTTGCTTATTCATACTCTAATACAGGGCTGGCCAAACTGTGGCTTTCCAGATGTCCAAGGACTACAGTTCCCATGAGCCCCTTCCAGTGGTCTAATGCTATATATGCTATTATGTGTCAACAGCCCCCATTTATTACCTTGTCATTGGTATTATTTAGCAGAGTGGCAAGAACATTTTTGGCCTCTGATTTTATTTTCCATACAGGCTTTGGCCAGGAGTTGGCTCCATCAACATCCTTCCACGGCATAGAGTAGGTCGGGTTCAGATGGCCACCGCCCAACACCACATGTCCCCAAAGTGATGTCAAGGTGCCCCATGATGCCCAGCCTCCATCTTTCCAGGAAATTTTAAAACAGAGGCTGGATAACCATCTGATGGAGAGGCTGATTCTGTGAAGGCTTAAGGGGGTGGCAGGTTACGGTGGGTGAGTGATAGGATTGTGAGTGTCCTGCAGAGTGCAGGGGGTTGGACTAGATGACCTAGGAGGTCCCTTCCAATTCTATGATTCTATGTATTTTGAGAAAGAGGGAGTGGGGGCAGGTGGGAGGAGAGGCTCTTATCCAGCAGGGCTTCTGATTCGCTGTGAAGATTTCTGAAAAGGTCATTTCAATGACTTTGTTCTCTCACTCTTGTATATTTAAAAAATTACCCCTCTTCTCCCCTGCACTTCAGTTTCCTCTGTATATGTGCCTGCAGCTGCCATTTTGTGGTTGTGTCCACCACCATCTTTCAGAATTTCAAATGTGACCCCGCAGGCTAAAAAAAAGGGTTGGAAACCCCTGTCCGACCCAACAGAACAGACTGACACATGTCTGACGTTACAGAATGCAGCATTCAGAAACTGCTAACCTCCAAAGGAAGAATGCAAGGCGAAATTGCTGAATTAGGATTGAACACTGGCTGAATCAGACGCTTGCTTTCCTCACTCACTACAATTGTTAACAGCTCAGCAGATCCCCCCCCTCCTAGAAACGCCGAGTGCCTCTTCCTATTGTGTCATAACCGTATTATCATATGGCATCCAACTGCAGTCCTTTACAGATGTTTAACTTTCCACATGTTTTACACTGCACTTTCTGTGATTGGGCTTTTTGTTTATCCTACTCTATCTTCTATGCCCACTTTGAATGAATTTATGACTATTTTGATTGGACCTTTCTGTGGCCCAGAGAGAGGGTGGGACTCCAGACCCTTCTCATCATTCATTATAAGCTATTCCAAACCCTTTCACAGGAACTTCACATCTGTATGTTTCACAAGACAAATTGCCACAGGCCTCTCACCACTGCTATGGCATCTCTTAACTTTCCCCTTGTAATTCTTGGTTATAAAGGCGTCTGAGGAAGTGTGGTCTGACTTACGAAAATTCACGCTCCAATATGCTTTGTAAATCTTCCTGTTATGAGGCTCCTGTGTTATTTTGTCAACAAAGAACGAAAGCCTGCTATATTCAGCACTGTCAGTATATAGCAAGACCCTGGTTTGAGCAATCCTTCTATCAGAGCACAAAGAGATGATCTCTCACCTTTCCCCCCTGACGTAGATCAAAATGGGTAGCGGTGTTGTTCTGTCTGGTGCATCAGAAAATACTAAGGTGCTCTTAGCACCTTAGACCAGTCTTTCTCAATTTTTTTACCACTGAGAAACCCCTAAAAGATTCTTTAGGCTTCGAGGAACCCCCAAAGGGGTACAATTGTGCAGAATATGGTTGGGATGCATCGCTGTGTACGTGCCCATCTGGGGACCCTCCCCTTCCCAACCCCTCCAGGCCCATTACTGGCCATTTAGGAGGGGGGGTGAGTAGGTCAACATGACCTTATATCAGGCTTTCTTAACCAGGTTTTCATGAAACCCTGGGGTTTTCTTGACAGACCTGGAAGTGTTTGCTGATTAGGTGGGAGTTAAGCTGGCTCTATGCATCTTTGGACTTGATTACTGCAATATGGTTCCATGAAGCTGCCCTTGAAGTTTGTTTAAAAGCTTCAGTTGCACACCTTGAGAATCGTGTCGCACCATATCCATGATTTCACTCATTTCATTTGCTGCTTCATAGAATCATGGAGTTGAAAGGGACCTTCCAGTTTATGCCCTTCAGTTTAGTCGCCTTGAACCCAAGAAGGTCAGTTGTGTTCATGAACTGTCAATAAATAGCAAATGCCGAACACTCTAACAGCGTCTTCTTCATTTGTGCAGTTACGATGAATTGATTTTGTTTTCCTAATGGTTGTTTAGTCTGCTATCTGTAGACGTTCAAACATATTCAGCCAATTAACTGAGAGACCTGGCATTGCCTAGACCAGACGTCACCAACCATTTTGAGCCTGTGGACACACCTGGAATCCTGACACAGCTTGGAGGACGAAACGACAAAATGGCTGCCGTAAGAGGCCAAGTCAGCCCCCAAACAATTGCCCCCGTTTGACTTAAGTAAAACAGTGCAGATCCTTCTGCTGGGCTGGCAGCTGCCACCACAGCAAAATTTTAAAGAATCTGCACAGCCAGTCAAATCTCCAGTAGTCTATCAGAAGCCTTGTTGGGCTAAAGTCCTACCTGCCCTCACCCACAGCTGGCACCATGGAGCCTACATGGAGCTCACTGGCAGAGGCTCATGGGAACTGTAGTGCATGGACATCTGGAGAGCCATAGTTTGGCCACCCCTGTACCATAGTTGCATATATTGGACTTGCAAGAGAGAATCGTCCCAAACAAGAGAAAGCATAAAATTCTTATAAAAACTTGCTGCACTTAAAGAAGAGTTTCTTGAGAGTTCTCAAGTCTGAACCCCTGCTTCAACCAGCTTCAGGTCCATTATAGACCAATGTTCACTGTTGGCACAATGATTACTATTTGTGAAGCAACTTTGGATAATGTGCTTGAAATGGAGGAAGTCATGGAATTCTGAGTGTACTGAAGATCTATGGGCACCTAAGGGCCAAACTAGATGTGATGGAATCTTCTGGCCTCCAAATGCCCTGAGCTGATTTCAAAATGCCAGGAGGTGACATGTTGCTTGTGTGGTTCCCTTCCCTCGCATCTTCTAAAGTGCTAAAACAGCCACAGAGGGAGGAAGTTGATAACGGGTGGGGAGGTGGGTAATAAGAATCCTCAACCCACTGGTTTATAGAGAAAAGACCAAGAGCTCACAGCCTTGACTCTCCATTATCCAAGAGCATTAGCCTCATTATATTCAAACATTAACAAGGACGGACTCATTGCCACTGACGAAAGCCAGACTGAAAACGGAAAACAAGTGAATCCAGAGACCGTTTTGGCAGAGTCAAAGTCTAAATAAATGACATAAGAGACTTTTTATCTTCTTATACTTAATGAAGCCACTGGATAGATTCTGTCTCTCCTTTGTTACAATTTTGGAATCGTCCACTTTTTTCTTGCAGTATTATAGAGAAGAGCGGCATATAAGAACCAACTCTCCTTCTCCTTCTCCTTCTGTGCTGCTGACCCAACCAGGATTGCGCCCTTGTGGGATTTTGAAATCACAAAACCACAGTGCGTCCCTGTGGCAGCCACAAGAAAGGTTTGGCCCTAGGTAGCCTATCACCAAGGCAAAATCTGAAGGGGTTTGCAACCCCCCGTAAACCAAAGGGCAACTTTTACTTACCATCCACCAGGTCGTAGGCGTACGATGATAACCGCAGGGTGGTGGCACAGTATTCGCACTTGAAGCAGCTGCGGTGGAAGAACTTCCCTTCGGCGCTCAGCCTTTCCATCACGTAAACACGCTTGTGGCAGAAGTAGCAGACATCGCTGCCTCCCACGTTTGGAGGGAATTCTTTCTTTAAAGAACCCTACGGCAGAAGGGACAAGGAAAGACCTTAGGGATGTATTACCTCGCTCTCCCTGCCATGGCAAGCCACCTGTTTATATCGGGATAATTCTGGAACTTGCAGGGGGCACTGGCAATGCTCCAATCATAAGCACGTATGCCAAACACGCACCTAGGGATGGTTCACAAAGACCGGGATACTGGGGGGAAATGGTCAGCCAGGAAGATCACTCCACAAACGGTAGCTTTTGACCAAGTGAAAATAAGGAGCACAGGGTAGACCGGGGCTAATAATATGTTCATTCTCTCTATAGAATGACAACTTGCCTTGCAAAACACTTTCGAGGATGGGATAGGAACAATAAACCAGCTTTGCTCACTGAAGTATCGCAGAAAGGATTACAGGAAGGGCATAACAGTAACCACTTTCCCCCGGGTATAAAGCTTCTGCTGAAGTTAGGCCCTGAATAAGCATTCTGAAGTGAATGTGTCACCCAATTATTTCCAACAACATTACCTCACGTTGAGCGGGTAGTGCACGTGTTCCCCACCCCCCAATATCCGTTGGCAACTTTATAAGTCAAGTAAATAAATTAATCCACGCAGGCTCAATAAACAGTTTCATGAGCGAACTCTGCCAGTTCCCAACACAACTCCCAACAAACAAGTCCTGGTGAATTACACTTGTCTGTTTATTTGTTTATTTATTTATTCCATTTTTATACTGCCACTCCACAGGCGGCTCATGGCAGTTTACACTGAATAAAACATAAAACAACATAAATTAACATCAGACTAATAAAGGTAAAAGTAAAGGTATCCCCTGTGCAAGCACTGGGTCATGTCTGACCCTTGGGGTGACACCCTCCAGCGTTTTCATGGCAGACTCAATACGGGGTGGCTTGCCAGTGCCTTCCCTAGTCATTACTGTTTTACCCCCAAGCAGCAAGCTGGGTCCTCATTTTACCGACCTCGGAAGGATGGAAGGCTGAGTCAACCTTGAGCCGGCTGCTGGGATTAAACTCCCAGCTTCATGGGCAGAGCTTTCAGACTGCATGTCTGCTGCCTTACCACTCTGCACCACAAGAGGCTCTTTTTATTATCAGACTAATAATATCCCTCAAATTACAAAAATTACAAAACCGATAGCAGTTAAAACATATAGTTCCTCCCCGACGTCTCAACGCCTTAGCATCGGTATGGAACACAGTTGATATTCCTTGTGAGGTAACCCAGGGGAGGTAGATATATAGTGTTTTCAGAAAATAAAGGAATACAGGGTGTGTGAAACAAAAAACATTTCTCCTCAACACCCTCTCCATTCCAATTTTCAGAACACTATACACTGAGGAAGTATATTGAAACAAAGGTAATTCACCGGGACTTGTTTGTTGGAAATTGACACTCTCCTGCGAGGAGGTTCCCTCATGAAATTGTTTACTGAGCCTGCACGGATTCATTTGTTGACTTGCTACATTCCATGTATTCCTTGTATTGGCCGCATTCAACTTTATAAATCAAGACACTTTCAGAATTACTAAGTGCAGATGGTAGGATACGCAAGGAAGAGGTCACCTTCAAGCTGCTATTAACAAAACTTCACAGGGAAAACTAAAGACTCCGCAACAGCACCGGAGACCTAAAGGAGAGCGATCTATTTTCTAGTCACAAACACGCACCACCTTCTGCGCACTGTTCTCTTACCAGTTCCTTCTTGCCTAGAAGGGTTTTAGGCTGGTCTTTCCTTTGAAGCTGATTGGCTATCTGCTCAGCCAATGAGCTCACACCGCCTGTGTACATCTTTATATACTTCTACCGGATGAGGGCAATGGGACAGGTGGAGAAGGAACACAGGGGGGGAAAAACGAGGGAAGAGAGAAACAATTTAAACACATGATGAAAACTAGGAAAGAAAAATGGCTAAAAGGTGCAGAGAGGGCTCAAACCATGCCAAGACTGTGGACAATGCAAGCACCAGTGGTAATAGCAAAACGAGTGAAGTCAGCAATCCCTGGGGTGGCAGTATGACATGTAAAGGGAACTAAAACATTTTCCCTGAACCACACTACGTTTCTGATGAACTATTGGAGGAGAGGGCAGAAAACCAGTTTGAGAATTGGGAGCTGAAAGGTCTAGGAGCATCATTTCTCAGAACTGCTTCCTGTGGACCCTATTTTTCTCTTCTAGATCAGCAACCGAGAAGCTGGCTTAGGAGCTGTGGATGTCCTCACACTAGTAAGTCAAGAGTTAAAAGGCACACTGCGATATCTGAAGAGATACACACATCTGTTTGGAGGGATACTAATATGCTTGGATATCATAAGCACTGATTTCCCCCTGGAGTAGTTCTACAGTCAGGAGAGATTGAGGATGCCTTGGAAGAAGCAGTACAGAAAGATAAGAAACTTAATTGTTCCAAATTATCCCATGTTCACATCCATGCTGAAGAACAATCCATGATTATGCCTTAGATGTCAATAAAAATACTGCCTTGAGGGCTATTCAAACACAACACAAGAAAAGGGAACTAAAATGTGACATTACACCAAGGCTTCCCAACCACAGCACTGCAAAGGTCCCTTAACGGTGGGAGTGTTCAAAACAGCAGCTGGGGAGAATTCTCCCATCCTGTGTCTGCCATTTCCGATTCCAAACAAAGAGGAAAGAAATCTGTTTACAATTTTTTTTAAAAACCCTACTCTTTTTTTAACAGGTTGAACTGCCCAATGATATGCCTGCAGAGGTGGGAAGGGGAGGGGCCCTGGCCATATAAACTTTTGCCAGCTGAGGTTCCACTCACTTCTGCGGGGGGCAGGGAGGCATGGCCAGCTGACCACTTCCAGGTACCTCAAAGCCTGAAAATATTTCAACTGTGACTCCGTCAGTTGAAAAAAGCTGCATTATACATTAGGGAGGGATACACATTATTGGTCCAGCCACCGATTATGCACATCCCCACATAGCCAGCATCGTATCAGCGTTCCCAGACCAAAAACAGAAGAGCAGGAAAACAATAATTCATTTGCTCAGTCATGTTATTATGCATGTACAGCTGAAGGATAAACTTATCAACTAACTCAAACAGAAAAAATTACAACTCGTAGAAACAAAATTCCTACACACAGCGGGGAACCAACTGTGGTCGCCCCATCCTACCCCAATTTTACTAGGGCGAGAAGAAGAGTTGGTTTTTATACCCCACTTTTTACAGCTCGAAGGAGTTTCAAAGCGGCTTACAATCACGTTCCCTTCCTCTCCCCACAACAGACACCCTGTGAGGGAGGTGAGGCTGAGAGAGCCCTGAGATTACTGAAGAAGAAGAAGAGTTGGTTCTTATATGCCGCTTTTCTCTACCCGAAGGAGTCTCAAAGCAGCTTACATTCGCCTTCCCTTTCCTCTCCCCACAACAGACACCCTGTGAGTTGGGTGCGGCTGAGAGAGCCCTGAGATTACTGAAGAAGAAGAAGAGTTGGTTCTTATATGCCGCTTTTCTCTACCCGAAGGAGTCTCAAAGCAGCTTACATTCGCCTTCCCTTTCCTCTCCCCACAACAGACACCCTGTGAGGGAGGTGAGGCTGAGAGAGCCCTGAGATTACTGAAGCAGAAGAAGAGTTGGTTCTTATATGCCGCTTTTCTCTACCCGAAGGAGTCTCAAAGCAGCTTACATTCGCCTTCCCTTTCCTCTCCCCACAACAGACACCCTGTGAGGTGGGTGAGGCTGAGAGAGCCCTGAGATTACTGAAGAAGAAGAAGAGTTGGTTCTTATATGCCGCTTTTCTCTACCCGAAGGAGTCTCAAAGCAGCTTACATTCGCCTTCCCTTTCCTCTCCCCACAACAGACACCCTGTGAGGTGGGTGAGGCTGAGAGAGCCCTGAGATTACTGAAGCAGAAGAAGAGTTGGTTCTTATATGCCGCTTTTCTCTACCCGAAGGAGTCGCAAAGCAGCTTACATTCGCCTTCCCTTTCCTCTCCCCACAACAGACACCTTGTGAGGTGGGTGAGGCTGAGAGAGCCCTGAGATTACTGAAGAAGAAGAAGAGTTGGTTCTTATATGCCGCTTTTCTCTACCCGAAGGAGTCTCAAAGCAGCTTACATTCGCCTTCCCTTTCCTCTCCCCACAACAGACACCCTGTGAGGTGGGTGAGGCTGAGAGAGCCCTGAGATTACTGAAGCAGAAGAAGAGTTGGTTCTTATATGCCGCTTTTCTCTACCCGAAGGAGTCGCAAAGCAGCTTACATTCGCCTTCCCTTTCCTCTCCCCACAACAGACACCCTGTGAGGTGGGTGAGGCTGAGAGAGCCCTGAGATTACTGAAGAAGAAGAGTTGGTTCTTATATGCCGCTTTTCTCTACCCGAAGGAGTCGCAAAGCAGCTTACATTCGCCTTCCCTTTCCTCTCCCCACAACAGACACCCTGTGAGGTGGGTGAGGCTGAGAGAGCCCTGAGATTACTGAAGAAGAAGAAGAGTTGGTTCTTATATGCCGCTTTTCTCTATCCGAAGGAGTCGCAAAGCAGCTTACATTCGCCTTCCCTTTCCTCTCCCCACAACAGACACCCTGTGAGGTGGGTGAGGCTGAGAGAGCCCTGAGATTACTGAAGCAGAAGAAGAGTTGGTTCTTATATGCCGCTTTTCTCTACCCGAAGGAGTCTCAAAGCAGCTTACATTCGCCTTCGCTTTCCTCCCCCACAACAGACACCCTGTGAGGTGGGTGAGGCTGAGAGAGCCCTGAGATTACTGAAGAAGAAGAAGAGTTGGTTCTTATATGCCGCTTTTCTCTACCCGAAGGAGTCTCAAAGCGGTTTACATTCGCCTTCCCTTTCCTCCCCCACAACAGACACCCTGTGAGGTGGGTGAGGCTGAGAGAGCCCTGAGATTACTGAAGAAGAAGAAGAGTTGGTTCTTATATGCCGCTTTTCTCTACCCGAAGGAGTCTCAAAGCAGCTTACATTCGCCTTCGCTTTCCTCCCCCACAACAGACACCCTGTGAGGTGGGTGAGGCTGAGAGAGCCCTGAGATTACTGAAGAAGAAGAAGAGTTGGTTCTTATATGCCGCTTTTCTCTACCCGAAGGAGTCTCAAAGCGGTTTACATTCGCCTTCCCTTTCCTCCCCCACAACAGACACCCTGTGAGGTGGGTGAGGCTGAGAGAGCCCTGAGATTACTGAAGAAGAAGAAGAGTTGGTTCTTATATGCCGCTTTTCTCTACCCGAAGGAGTCTCAAAGCAGCTTACATTCGCCTTCGCTTTCCTCCCCCACAACAGACACCCTGTGAGGTGGGTGAGGCTGAGAGAGCCCTGAGATTACTGAAGAAGAAGAAGAGTTGGTTCTTATATGCCACTTTTCCCTACCCGAAGGAGTCTCAAAGCGGTTTACATTCGCCTTCCCTTTCCTCCCCCACAACAGACACCCTGTGAGGTGGGTGAGGCTGAGAGAGCCCTGAGATTACTGAAGAAGAAGAAGAGTTGGTTCTTATATGCCACTTTTCCCTACCCGAAGGAGTCTCAAAGCGGTTTACATTCGCCTTCCCTTTCCTCCCCCACAACAGACACCCTGTGAGGTGGGTGAGGCTGAGAGAGCCCTGAGATTACTGAAGAAGAAGAAGAGTTGGTTCTTATATGCCGCTTTTCTCTACCCGAAGGAGTCTCAAAGCGGTTTACATTCGCCTTCCCTTTCCTCCCCCACAACAGACACCCTGTGAGGTGGGTGAGGCTGAGAGAGCCCTGAGATTACTGAAGAAGAAGAAGAGTTGGTTCTTATATGCCGCTTTTCTCTACCCGAAGGAGTCTCAAAGCAGCTTACATTCGCCTTCGCTTTCCTCCCCCACAACAGACACCCTGTGAGGTGGGTGAGGCTGAGAGAGCCCTGAGATTACTGAAGAAGAAGAAGAGTTGGTTCTTATATGCCACTTTTCCCTACCCGAAGGAGTCTCAAAGCGGTTTACATTCGCCTTCCCTTTCCTCCCCCACAACAGACACCCTGTGAGGGAGGGGAGGCTGAGAGAGCTCTGACAGGACTGCTTGGTCAGAACAGCACTATCAGCAGTCAGAAGAGTGTGGTTATGACTCTAGGCGATGAGGAGATGAGCCAAAGGTGCAAAGAAGTTCAAGAAATAAGCTGGGGAGAAATAAACTGACAAGAAAAATCGGTTTGATACATAATTGCATGCTATTATCAGTTTTGTTTATGTATGTTATGTTTATGAGGGAATATATATTGTCTATAATGTACACAATGTTTATACAGAGCTGATTAGCTAGTCCAGCTAGGGAAGGCTAAAAGGACACTAAGAAGAGTTTGCAGGCTCAAAATATGGTTTAAATCAGGAGAGATGCTTTGAGGGAGGAATCTTTGAAATACAGGGAACCAATCAGAAGAGGGCCTGGCAATTGGTGGCAAATGATTGGATGAAACCTTCCTGAGCAGATGTGTAGGGGGGCAGCAGACAGGGGGACAGACCCACCTAGCCAAGGTCTTCTGAGACACGGATGGATGAGAGGCTGAAGGAGAATTTGTTCCCCAACAAAGAGGGAAAGGCCAGAAAAGAGCACAGCTAACCTAAGAATGGGTGAATGGGGGGGGGGGGGTACAGTTTGCTGCTCTAAAATTGGAATGTTTTGAACTATTTCTAATCGGCCTTGAGCCACAAGGCAAGGCAAGATATGTACATTTTAATACACGAATAGAAGATCTGTAGCTGAGCCTGCAAGGGGAAGGGCAGTGCATCTGGGCAGGACCGGAGGGAAGACTGCAAAACTATTAAGTCAACAAGCACGATAAGGAAGCTGCAGGATCAAGCTGAACATCACTCTTAGGGGCCGGCCGGCCTCCAGGTGGGACCTTGAGATGTCCCAGAATTACAACTGATCTCTAGACAACAGAGATCGGTTCCCCTGGAGAAGATGGATGCTTTGGAGGGAGGACTCTATGACATTATACCCTACTAAGGTTCCTTCACCCCTCCAATCCTGCCCTTTGTAGGATCCACCCCAAAATCTACAGAAATTTTGCACCCTTGAGCTGGCAACACTATTCTCCATCCATCAGTAATGGGTAAAGATTTGGCTGGGGTGAAGGGCAAGGGAAATCTGGCTGTTTATTTAAGTACTGACAGTGCCTATTAGAGCCTGAGGAAAACAGGTGCTCTGATTTGTGACTCCACCCTCCAAAAAAAAGTAGTTATTGATTTTGTTTCTATTTCAGTTTTCATTTCCAGTGGACCTGACTCGCAACCCAGTGAGGTCTTACTGGGGGGGGGGTCCTTACAGTGGGGATCCTTCAGGGTCTCTATCATTTCTTTTTTTTTAATGTCCCTCAGACCCCAACCCCCTCCCTAACAGAATGAAAAAGAAACAGAAGCCAAATTTAAAAATAAGAGTTTAAAACACTGCAGAAGACAGTGCTTGGTGACGCGCACCCAAATTCTGCTTCTTGCCGAGAACAGAAAAAGGCAGTATAGAAAATGGGGAATTCTCCCACCCACAGCTAACAAAGCCTTCCAACCAGAAAGCTGCTTTAACCCAGATGCTGTGATTATCTTATGGACATCTTAGGGGGGATTAAAAAAAATCAACTCTCTCTGGGCACAATCTGATTTAGTATTTTATCTTCTGCAGAAGCGCACAGTATGCTATTGAGCACTTTACACTCCGCCACTATCAGCTGGCTAATGGTCCCTGGCCCTAAAGAAGCCCGTCTGGCCTCAACTGGTGGCAGAGCCTTCTCTGTCCTGGTTCCCACGTGGTGGAACAAACTCATGGAGGAGATCAGTAAAACTTCACTTCCTACTACCTAAAACAGTTAGAATCATAGAATCATAGAGTTGGAAGGGGCCAGACAGGCCATCTAGTCCAACCCCCTGCTCAACGCAGGATCAGCCCTAAGCATCCTAAAGCATCCAAGAAAAGTGTGTATCCAACCTTTGCTTGAAGACTGCCAGGGAGGGGGAGCTCACCACCTCCTTAGGCAGCCTATTCCACTGCTGAACTAAAGTTCCGCAGGGCCTGCAAAAAAGGAGCTCGTTCATCAGGTTGAGACCAAGCGAAACTAGCAACTTCTATATGGCCCCTTTCCTCCTTCCCAGAAATCCACTCATGCGTTCTGCCTCTGGACCTGTTTGCACTGTTATAGTCCATTACCTCTGTTAGTTATTAATGTTAATATTATTATTATTGCTAAGTTCCAAGTATGTTTTCTACATTCTATGTAAACCGCCCTGAGCCTCAGGGAAGGGCAGTGTATAAATGCAACAAATAAACAAATAGTTCAAAGCTTGATTTTTTTTAAAGCCAGCAGTTGACCCCACAGAAAATACATGCGCTCTGTGCTTCTCTTGAAGGATTACGCAACACCACAAACGGAAGCACTCGGGCTGAAATTACGTGAGCCGCAGCAGGCATTTGGCCGCTCACCAAACTGCTCAGAAACACAGGTGCCGCTGTTCTTGCTTTAGTACCAAACACACAAAGCGATATGGCGGCTTGAACCACATTCTCCGAGTGAAGCAGCAAACAAGCAATTGTCCCTGGTGTGGATGACTCTACTGCCACCCTAAACCCAGTGATGGAAAGAGCTGATGGGAGATCAACACAATGAACCCCAGTGATGGTGATTAAGAAGCCTCACTTCTGAATTTCTTGGCAGCCTGTAGTGGCTGTTGGGGCCACTGACCCTCTTCGGACAGCACCAGCAACTGGGAGTGCTCCGCTTTCTCCCTTTGCCTGTGTGAATCCCTCTCTTTCTTGCTTAGCAATACCATGACATCCCAACAGCGTAGTCAAGACCGTTACCACTAAGCACAGCTTGCTCTAAAACACGAAGGCAAATGCAAGGTAGCAGGCGTCATACTGGCTCCAGTCCCAACATCACAGAAATCGCTACGAATGGAAGGAAGGGGAAACGAAAGAGTGTAGGAGCTCACCCAACCATCGGGCCCAGGATTCCTGAACTGAGCAAGAATCATAGAATCATAGAGTTGGAAGGGGCCACACAGGCCATCTAGTCCAACCCCCTGCTCAACACAGGATCAGCCCAAAGCATCCTAAAGCAGGGCATTACATTACTGATTTGGAGGTGGAAAAAACTAATTTGGGGTGGCAGACGCAGGATGTCCTTGGGGGATATTTCATTGTAAAATTGTCCCAAGAACTGCTGTCCTCTCCCTTATCAGCTTTAACCAGGAACTTCGAAATATACAGGAAGCGCAGTCCTACTCCCAAATCTTTTCAAGTCTTGGAAAGGCCAGGATGCAGTGGCAGCCTAAGCTTTTTGATTTGCAGGCACAGAGGCCAAAGCTCAGCCACAGCTACATCAACGATCCGAAGGCAAGAGCCTGACTTTGGTCCTGCGATGCGTTCCCAGGTGGCGGAAGATGGAGTAGGCCATAGTGCGCAGCCGGATGCAGCTTCAAGCCCCACACCATGCTACCTGTCTGAGGGAGTCTGATGAGGGAGAAGCCGGGCGGCTGGAAGAACGAAGGTTAAGGGAGCGCTCCCACTGCTCACCGACAGATCGACGAGATGGCTCGGCCTCTGGCTACAAAATAAAGTTGAGAAAGTCACAGGAGGAATATGGCATTTTTAGAAGCCCTTGGAGGAGGAAAAGGAGGCAGGCCTTTCTAACCTCACAGGAAAACCTATGCTGCTTAGGTGGAACCCACCAGCCCTATCAGATACTTATTTATTTTTACATTTATACCCTGCCCTTCCCAGGGGCTCAAGGCGACTAACAAAGCGGAATGGCATCACACTGAGTCCGTCCACTAATTTCATCTAATTGCCTATCCCTTACCTCGCAGCTTTTAGATAGAAGGGCATTTATCCAAAAGGGAATATTTATAAAACCCTGTGGCTCATGAAACAGTAACACTTGGGTGATACGCTTTGAATAAACATGAGACATTTTAAGAAAGATTGGAAAAGGAATATGCGAAAATGTCCTGGTTATGAAGCAATACAAGCATTCCTAATCCAAGGGGGAGAGACTTGCAAAAGAATTGCTCTTGCAGAATAGGACGCAAGTCTCCCCCACCCATCAAAATAAGCACATTTTGCATTAAGATGAACTACTGCATGATTACCAAGTGGGAATAGAGAAAAAGTGTTTTGATCCTTACTTGATGCTGCACAATTGATTTATGGGCACTGGAAAGCTAGCTTAATAAAGCAGTGCACAGACAATTTTTTAAAAAGAATCACAAGCTGATTTGCTGGTTTAGATTTACGTACCATTACAGATTGCTTGGGGATACGATTTAAACAAGCTGGTTTTATAGATCAATGATGCCAAAACCCAGTCCTGTACTACAGACACTGTTCTCCTCTGACTAGACGTGATCATTTGCCTCCTGGCTAGAGGCACATTAATAGATTTTATCCTACTCCATGGACACAGAAACATTACCCTTGATCAAAAGCCCTTTCAGTGTTAGTAGCCTCTACCCCATTCAAGCTACCCTCCTTAGAGCAGTAGTCAAAGGATACCCAACTTGTGAAAAAGGCAAAATATTGTTTCAGCCAATGATAAATGTGTTAGTAATGAGAAAAGTGAAATACAATTTCTTTTCCTTACAGTGCTTGAAAGAATTAAATGTGATAGTGCACTAATCAGCCAATGCACACTGCATCTGATGCCAACCACGTGACGGGTTGAACAACGGCCTGTTTCCTGTTCCCCAGGGCTGCAAACAGACACAAAGCACCAGCAGACAGGGAGGCAAATCACCTGATGCCTGATTGTTGGACTCTGCTCCAGGAGGGCAGCCAGCTGGCTCGCCCGTTGCTTAATGGAAAGCGTACGCACTGGCACGTGGCCATCGGAAAAGGACGGGCGAGGCCCCTGCAGAATAACGGATGAGGAAAGTGAGCAGGAGGGAAGGGAAGGAAAACCAACACTCATGGGCAAGCACGGCTACTCCAGGAAGAGAAGCAAAGCTGAAGACGAGGTCGGCCATATGCAGTTCCAGTAGCGACGTGTCAAAGGGCAGGGACGGAGAAAATTTAACAGAATTCTGGATGAGACTGACTTCCCCTTTGCCAGATGTGGGACACACACATCATCCCAAATGAAGAGGAAGGCTGGAATTCTATCACCAGCTGCTTTCACCCTCAGAGGCACTCGTTGCAGAAAGGATAGGGAGGTCTAGTAAGGCAGCCAAGTGAAAGCTCAAAGACTGCATAATTAGAATGACAATGGTGAAAATGGGGTTGCACTACCTGTAACTGCAGTTCATTGAATGGTCTTCTGCAGGAAGGAATCTCTTCCATCTGGCCCACAGTGAACTCTCTGGAACCCTAGTTTCTTGGGATATCCAGGGACAGAACTGAGAGAACTGAAGGAGTAGCACTTCATCTCTTGGGTCATGTGGTGGTTTTGGCAGAAAAGCACCAGCAAGAGTAAGGGTGTCCCTAGTCAGCTAGAGAAACTTTGGAAATATTTTCTGCAACTGACCTGCACATGGCCCCAACCCCGTGGAATGAGCTCCCGGAAGAGCTGAGGGCCCTGAAGGAGCTGTCTAGGTTCTGCAGGGCCTGCAAGATGGAGGTCTTCCGCCAGGCATTTGGTTGAGGCCAGGGGAGTTACTAACTGCGGGTCCCACCTTACTTATGTTTTACGTTCAGAACCCCCAGGTTTATATCATCCAGGGCCACTCGTGTTGGTCCCAAGGCCATTTTATTGTAACTGTGGTTGTGCAATTTATGGGTTTTATTGTGATTTTACTGATTTTATACTTGCAAACCACCATGAGACGGCTATTGTTGAGAGTGGTGGCATAGAAATTGAACAATAAAGAAACAAACAAACATATGTAGTCCCCAGTGTGTGCCTGCACAGAAAACTACTCAATGAATAACAGTTACAGGTAAGTGCAACTCTGTTTTGTATTTTCGCAGTTAAGCAGATGAGTTTTCTTATAGTGACTCTGCTGATCTCTTGCTCAGCACGTTGAAGTAGTTCGGCTCTAGGTCTCTCTCACTGATTTCAAAGGGACAGGCTTTCAAACATTGCTTAAGGTTGTAGCCTTACAAAGTTCTGCAACCCTACAGGGATAGAAAAACAATTATTATTGTGAACTGTCGAAGGCTTTCGTGGTCGGAGTCAACTGGTTGTTGTGGGCCTTCCAGGCTGCGTGACTGTGGTCTGGTAGCTTTAGTCCTTGACGTGTCGCCATTAACTCTGGCTGGCATCTTTAAAGGTAGGACACAGCAAGAGGAGAATCTCTCCAAGAATCTCAGGGTCCTACCTCTGAAGATTCCAGCCAGTGACTGGCAAGCCTGGAAAGCCCATAACAACCAGTTCTTTCTGTACTTCCATAACTCCACAGACATGTCTAATTGATAGACAGCTGGGAGAGCCTGCGCACTGCAATCCGCCACTGAGCAGAGGAACCTTAGAGCACTTGCAGTATCGGTGGTGGTGGTGAGGAAACACTGCTGAGCAGCCCTCCTCATTCCTCACCCCATTCACACTTTTAACTCGGTTTTCTTAAATCCCTTGCCCGGGCCCTGTCTGAACTCCCAGAATTCCGCAGGGCCTGCCAAAGGGAGCTCCTCCACCAGGCATTTGCCTGAGACTGACCACAGGTCCCCCCACACATCCCCTCCACGGCCTGGACCGGTCTGACCTCTCTGAGGGCCTTAGCTAAGTTCCTGTTATATTGTTGTTTAAGATCACTGAAATTGCGTTATTTAGATGGTTGTTGTTGTATTTGTTTATGTTATATATTAATGCGTTCCATGAAATCCCCCATGTCATTGTATATAAACCGCCCTGAGCCATATGGAAGGGCGGTATAGAAATCAAATCAAGTCAATAAATCAATAAATAAAAGACCAGATGCAATGCTAAGCCGGTGAGCCAAGTGAGGGGAGCCCAAAACGCCATGGACGAGAAGCAATGGAAAAATTGTGCAACAGATGTTCCCACATGAGAAGAGGCTAACAAGTCCTCTGCTCCAGTACAGAAAGAAAAATCAGATTCCGAGTGACAATATGTGCAAGACTGGAAGCGTACACACGGCACACTATGGGGAGTAGGCAAATATCTGTCAATGCTGGTAGGTTTCTGTGAATGCCGCAAACACACACGCATGTAAAACGTTACCGTGTTCAGAAAGGTCTTCTGTAACTTTATAATGTTAGTAGGAGCACAAGAATTTCCCCTCGCCCCATAACATTGCCCCAAGACTGCACACTCCCTTCTCATGCTGTTCTTGCTCATGCTATTTTACCCATTCCCGACTGGGGCTCCGTTCTCCGGCTGGATCGGCATGAGCTTCCCTTCTTATCTGTAGGCAGAATAATTACTTGAGAAACAAACCTCCCATACATGAAGACGCAAGCACAGTTAAATGAAAAGCCTTCCCTACAAGAGGAAACACTGAAACCATTGTCGCGGATAGGCTCTGGCGTTCGGCAAAAGCCATGTGGATCCAGTGCAGCTCTAATGCAGAGGAGTTAAATACAAACACACCGTCCATGAATTGTGTTAGTAAACGGTGACAGAACAGTACGTTTCGCGGGTGAAAAAAGAGGAGCAAGACGAAGGGGAAGGGCACAAGAAAAACTAAAATCTGAGCATTTAACGTCCGTCTTGAAAAAGCTTTCACTTTCAAAAAGGCAAGAAAATTGCTTTAAGGCACAGGGAATACTGAGTCCATTAACTGGAGACTCCATAATTTGAGAAGGAAAAATAAGGCTTCTTATCAAGGCTAATTGTGTTAAAACAGGAATCACAATATCTTTAGCTTGGAATATCTGTTATTCCCACAGGTGGCGGGAAGACCCCCCGAAGTCACCTTGGGTTGTCGTGGGTGTTCCTATAGAAAAGGTCTTGTTCAAATGCAGTCTCCTGCAACACAATGACCGGCTTGCATTTAAGGGAAAGAAGCTAATATACCAAGAGAGCCACTATCATGAGAATTCCGCTGTTGTTTGTTGTTAAGTTTCAGCATGGTAAATTACTCCAGCTCAGCCTTAGCTAAGCAATATCCTGAACGTTTTAAAAAACTGTTATGAGACACAGTTTATTAGATTGACAGTCTCCCATCTGGAAGTCAACTCCCCTGCTGACTGAGCAGAACAGTGAGATGAATAGCCACTTCTACTTTATTAACAAAAATATCCAAATGTACAGAGGCTCCAATCCAGGGTCTGAATATTTAGGATGGCCTCGAAGGTCTCATTCGTTAACAAAAAAATAGGACAAAGAATGTTTTACGGACATTGAAAGAACCGGACAAGCGGTGCGCTTCCCAAAATGTCAAATTTAAATTTAGATTTAAGCTTTCTAGAGACACAGCATGCCAATTAGTGAGAATCAGTGTTAGCAGAAGTCCTACAGCAGATTGGAGAAAAACAAAATGGCGGAAGGCTAAACCCAGCAGAATCTGAAACTCTCGGCCCTGTTGCTCAGGCGAACAAGGATAATCATGGCGTCTTATCAACACGCAAGGGAAAAAGCTGTATCAAGGGGGTTATGTTCCCAGAAATGGAAGGGAGCCTAGGAGACTTCTTAACTGACAGAAGGATTCAAGGACATCAAATCTGCTCAGCTCGTTTTCCTCTGCCACTCCTGGGGATCTACTTCTGGAGTGCAATCCAAAGACATATTTCCAGAAGAAGGAAACTGGAGATAAAGCCAGTGTACAAAAAGAAAAAGCCTAGAGTGTTTCAATATGTTGGATCAACATATAAATTCCCAATAATGCCACAGCAGGCCCATTCAGAGCTAATAGGGGGAGAGTCCTACTACTACATCCATTATGACGGAGGTAAGTTATTTAGAGGTGCACTGAAGTAATTTCAACTTAGACTGTCACACGAAAAACAGGGTCACTCCATTACTTATCCAAGAAAGTTTTCCTGAACAAGAAAGTTGAATTTTGTTGTTGTCTGGAGGTATCATGGAAGGACCATCTACCAGTGCTTGTGTGATCCACTCTACTTCTGCCCCTACCCGCTGCTACAGGTGAAGGACTGAGAAATCCTACTAGTGTGGAAGTGGAATTCATAAATAAACCTTTATCCTTCCCATCAGACTGCTCTTTAAATTGAAACATGACTTCTGAAAGAGTCAACAGGCATGTATGAAAGGCCAGAAGGGCCGTCTGTTGTTTCTCCCTGTTATTGGCACGAATTCTACCACTCCAGTTACCAAAACCCAAAGCCATCCATTGTAAGGCAGGGTTTCTCAACCAGGGCTTCGTAAATTTACAATTTAGCATTTATACCATCCCACCCCGCAAGCAGGCTTGGGACGGTTTACAGCAACAAAACATCCCCAGCGTTAAAAGTACAATAAGCACATTAAAACATGCCAAAATTCAATACTACCCCCACCCCCCCACCCCTAGACTAAGATCAACCAGAATACACCAAGCAACCTCCCACAGGCCTAACCAGAAAGATAAATGTTCTCTTTACAATCCAGGAATGTCACTTCTGCTTCCGTTGCTAATATTTTAAGAGAACAATCCCAGAGCCATACCGATAGTAGCATTACTCAGATTTCAGGTCTGTATTGGATATTTATAAAAACCACAGGGCAAAGATAATGGGGGCTGCGAGAGGTTTAAAGGGAGGGTGATTTTAAAAAACAAAATAATAATCTGCTTCCGTGGCCTTGGAGGTTGGCTGAATGTTCCGTTTCAAGGAGCAAGCGGCTTTGGTGGAAGCAGGAAGAGCGGAAGAGCAGGTGGGTCTGGTGGAAGCAGGAAGAGGAGGGAGAAGGACAGAGCATGCGGAAAGAAATCACCTGCAGACCAGGGTACCATGGAGAGGAAACGCAAGTGGAGGAAGAGGAGAGCATGATCACTTTTTTGGGGCAGGTCCGAGAACGCTCCTTTCTCCTCATCTTTGTTTGAAAACAGGAGGGGGAGGGGAAAGAAACACGGTCACTACGAAGACCACCAGCCACAGCTTACAAACATCCAATGAATGAATTAAAACCATCCCTGGGTGGGGCATTGTAAACACAGAATACACCTCCATTGCACACGGGGAGCGGGCAAGGAGAAGCATTCTAGTCAAGTCTCCTCCCTGAGAGAAAATTAACTTGTGTGCTGATGGCTTTTTCTATGGACTGTCTGAATTTTGACCATTTTTTCCTGTGAACAAGGAGGAGGACCACCTTATTTTTCTTTCTTAAAGAACAAGCACAAGGCAGACAGTGCTGTGGGTTGGAATACTAGAATCCTGGGAAGGGATGTCTCCTCAAACAGGACACAGCATCCGTGCAAGTCCTCATGCGGCTGTTATCTTACGTGCCCTGCATACAATTTCATTTCTTCAAGTGGTTCCAGGCCAACTCTTTGGACAATTTACATTAGGGAGAAAAAAAGACTTCTAGGCATTCAGGGTCACATTAACATGGGAGACAGAACCGTGGGATTCAAATAATCTGGAGACGATGAGTATATGAGGTCTAAATGTACAGAGTACTGTAATTGTGCAACCTGAAGTGCACCAACATAAAGCAGAACAAAGCTGCTAAATGCTGTCGTGTGTGATGTTGCAAAAACTCTTGCGCAATCAGCACAGTTAATCTACAGAAATATCCCGTATCTTTCAAACCAACGAAGATCACCAAGAATACATGCCAGAAAGTGCTAATGACTTATTTGCCTAATGTTAAGTTCTGAACATTAGGCATAATTGTGAACAGAAAGAGTGATAATGGCGGTGTGTCTTATCTTCAGTTTTGTCAAACCAAGCTACTGGATATGCTTTTTTGCTTTGTAACTTTCCATCTACTGTTCATCTTGGACTTGGCTTTAGTTCCATCCTTCCTTCCCTCCATCCATCCATCCATAAATTAATTAACTTTACTGAAGCTGTACCTTGAGCAATTTTGACTTAAAACAAGGTAAACAATATGAACTACATGGAGTGACCTTCCTCAGCTTTCCCAGCAGGTAAGGAAGACGCCTCTGAAGGGCTGGTAGAATCCATGGCATACATTAAGGAAAGTTTCCCATCCTCCATTCTGAGTGTACAAGAACAGCCAATGAAGAACATTCATCTTAATGGGTTTAAACCAAAGTGAACATTGCCCATGATGAAGCCAAGGTATTCCGATCCACTTCTTATTCACTTGGAGGCCCAATTCACCACAAAATAAGCTGGTTGGTATTACCAGCAGCAAGAATGACAGATGTATGTTAGATACACATTCCCCTTCAAGAACAAGTCAATACACTTCATAGAAGATGAATACATCCATAGGACACCTCAACCCCCCATCCCACAACCTTCAAACATGCAACGTCCAATTTCACAAGCACACTTGACACATCAGACAAATTCAAGTGCAGGTAAGTATGCAAATGGAGAATGAGTTAGAGAGATGAAGTTCATTGGAGCTACACAGAAGACATTTTCATCCACTACATTATGGGTAGGAAACAGATGCCCACTTCAGCAGTTCAAGGCCTACAGAAGTGGGAATCCACATATGTTAATGATATTTTAATACTAGAAGCTATATGACATATTGAGAATGGAAACCCATTAGGAACAGGCCAAGCCAATACAATCCTAAATTTGTGGTTGTACAGTCAATATGTTATCTTCAACACCAGAAGTAACCAAGAATGTGAATGTCTGTGGTTTAATGAAGTCCAAAGGAGACTTACCCGGGGGTGGGGGGGGGGAAGAGTTCCTCATTGGCGAAGACAATGAATGTAAGATTACTGCCCATAAATAGATTCAAATGAGTAGCCGTGTTGGTCTGAAGTAGCACAACAAAATCAGAGTCCAGTAGCACCTTTAAGACCAACAAAGATTTATTCAAGGCGTGAGCTTTTGAGTGCAAGCACTCTTCGTCAGACTTGCATTTCGTCGTACTTGCACTCGAAAGCTCACGAATAAATCTTAGTTGATCTTAAAGGTGCTTCTGGACTCTGATTTTATTGTGCCCATAAATAGTCCAGCAAGAAGGAAAATCATTCAAGCGACTGGACTAGATGACCCTGGAGGTCCCTTCCATGATTTTAAGAAACGAGGTATAATTCCCTTCATTATTACGAAGATCAAGATCGCAATCATTAATTGATCTTAATACAGATAATATCCCTTTTCTTATAGTCCTGTGACCATCTTTAGAGTGGAACAATTGCTTCTAAAAGTAAAGGATGGTTAACTGCCTGTAAGTTGCTAGTAAACTAGGACCACCCACAGAGAAAGTAGAGTTTCCCCTCCCCTCCCATACTTGGTATGCAAAATAAAATTCAATAAACTGAAAGGAAGATGCCTGTCTCTGCCCACAATGGCCTCAGCATGCTTGCTGCCTTTTCCTGTTGACAGCAGTAAAGGGGGGGAAACTAGGAACAGAGAAAAGAAATCTGTTCATATCCCTAAAAGGTTTGAACAGGAAAATCCACAGTCTTCACTGCCCCACTTCCCTGATCTTTTTTACAGCAGCCTGGAGCAAAAGATTACAGATGGAGGATGGGTACTATGCAAGATGTATCTTCTCATCCAAATTCCTCACCACCATAGAATTCCACAAGCATTTGAGAGACACAACCACTTCAATGGCTTTCACAGTTCTAATGGATTGAGACCATCCTTCAGGGCAGGGGTAGTCAACCTGTGGTCCTCCAGATGTTCATGGACTACAATTCCCATGAGCCCCTGCCAGCAAATGCTGGCAGGGTCTCATGAGAATTGTAGTCCACGAACATCTGGAGGACCACAGGTTGACTACCCCTGCTTTAGGGCACTCTAGTCTACAAAGTGGCACAGTGGCAAATGCTGGCAGGGGCTCATGGGAATTGTAGTCCATTAACATCTGGAGGACCACAGGTTGACTACCCCTGCTTTAGGGCACTCTAGTCTACAAAGTGGCACAGTGGCAAATGCTGGCAGGGGCTCATGGGAATTGTAGTCCATGAACATCTGGAGGACCACAGGTTGACTACCCCTGCTTTAGGGCACTCTAGTCTACAAAGTGGCACAGTCCGCAACTGTGCTGCAATCTTGAAATGTGAATTAGGGCTGGTGGACTCATGCCACGAGGTGGGCTCATGCCACGAAATGAGCATTCCCACCTCCCATTCCAACGCTGCCACAGAGCAGTGGTTCAGTAATATCATATTGTGGGAACAGGAGCAGGGCACCTGCAAGTTCTTTATCTTCCCCACAGCACATTGATGTGTTACTTGCAGTGAGGAAAAAGAGACTGCCTAAGGACTGCCTGCTGGGAGGATTCAGAAGGGTCGCTCTGTTCGTCCAGAGCAGAAGAGCCAAGCTTGAGACTTTTCATTTGAAGAAGCGTGCTTGTGCGTGAAAGCTTATATCGTGAGTTGAGTTGATTAGATTTTTAGATCGCCCACCAAGCAAGCTGGCTGAGGGCGGTGTACAACAAAATTCAATAGATAAAATTACACTTAAAATTAATTAAAAGGTATAGCGACAGATTAAAGCAACAATGATACATCCATAGAATGTTTATTGTGGGGCTTGAGTTATCCCCAAAATACAGGATTATTTGAGGTGGATCGATGCATAGTTAGAGGGACAGATGACTGGGTGGGGCCATAAATGGATAGGTAACTAGATGTTAACACTGGCCCCAACCAAAAGCCTGGCGGAAGAGCTCCGACTTACAGGCCCTGCAGAATTGTGCTAAATGTGCTAACGGTGCATTCAGGAATACAACGGACGCTAGATGGGGGGGGGGGGGGGGACAGAAGAACTTTGCAGATGGCGTCTCCCTCCCCCCAGGACCTGGTACCCACCAGCAGGGGCAGCTCCCACGCAGCAGGGATCTGCAGCCTCTGAGCCTTGGAGGGAAGGGAAGGAGGAAAGGCTGGTCAGGGGTGGGGGATGGAAGGTGATTGGCTGCTGCTGGACAGACAGGCAAGCTGGTTGGAGGAGGAGGCACTCAGGGGCAGGACAGTCTCTCAGAGTGGATGTTAAGCACTGAGTGGCACTTAAGCCATGAGACCAGCTCCTCCTCCTAGGCCTTACCAGAAGTATTAAGTGGAACAGATTAATTAACTCCCACCCATTTGGGAAACCCTTCCAGCTCAGCTACCTACCTGAAATGGTCTGAAAGGTAAGCTGAAGACAACCATCATCAACATGAACTTGCAGGTGATGAGTTCATCAGATGCTGCCTGCTGGCAACTTGAGCTCACGTTGATCATGGTTGTCTCCAAGAGGCCAGCTCCAGCGTAGTTTCAGGTAGGGAGCTGTCTTGGATCCTAACCCATTTAAAGCAGTGTAGTTATCTCAAGCCAGGTCAGGAAAATAAATTATCCTGGTTTCTAAATTGCCTCCTCCAGTTAGGCACGCTCACTGTTTTGAGTTCCAAGATGTTCTCTCTATTAGGAAAGGAGGAAAATAAATTCTTTTTTTGTTTTTTTTACTGCGAAGGATATGGTTCTCTGAAGCTGGACGGCTGCTCTGTAAATACACAGAGTCTCAGAGGCTCTAAAACACAGAGGGCAGAAAGTTTTTGGATGCACAGCAGCAGCCTCCAACCACAGATCTCTCTCAGGGGGAAAGCTTGCTGTACTGGCAAAAGCAACTCTTCCGGCACAGCTGAAGAAAGGATCAAAATCTACTGGCAGAACAGTAAAAGTCGGCATCAGGACAAGGAAGAGGGAACGGATTTCAGACCTCAGGTGCTGCTTCCTGTGTCGTAACGCAAATCACTGGTACGATTCAGTGACCTCTATGTACAGAGTATGAGCCATTAGGCAATTCCCATTTGCTCTGAACGAATGCGCCAAACGTGTCCTGGGAGCTATATTATGTTTCGTGGAAATATTGTTAATGGCCAGAAGAAGGCTGGATCCCCGCATTGTATTCTGCAGTCTTCAGCTCTCCTTTTGGACATCCAAATGTTCGGGACACATTAGCTGCTTTTCCTCAATCCAACCCCAAAAATCATACTCATGGATAAGTGAGCTTCAACTCTTGAACGCTTATGTCCCGAAAACCTTGTTGGTCTCTACGGGCTCAAATTGAGCTCTTCTACTGAAGAATAGTACAGTCATCCTCTGAAAAACAAGGCTTGGCATGAATTACATTCTGCTTTCCTGTGTGCAACACATTCATACACTTTCATGTGGATGGTCTGAAGAAGATGTGTTGGTCTGAAGAAGGCAAACAAAGTTTGAGTACAGTGGCACCTTTAAGAAGCACCAGGTTTTATTCAAGGCATACACGTTAGTCTGCAGACACACTTGTGAAGAAGTGTGTGTGCACACTAAAGCTTATCTTCTGTTCCACTATATATTTCTGGTAAGGCCCTGGAGGAGGAGCGTGTCTCATGGCTTAAGTGCCACTCAGCACTTAACACCCATTCAGAGCAGCTGTCCCGCCCCTGAGTGCCTCCTCCTTCTCTAATCAGGTTGCCATCTGTCCAGCAGCCAGCCAATCACTTTACGTCCCCCGCCCCTGACCACCCCCTCCTCCTTCCACTTCCCTCTGAGGCTTGGAGGCTGCAGATCCCTACTGCTTCAGAGCTGCCCCTGCTGGTCAGTTCCCTAACAGCTGGAGGGGGAGGCCATCCGCAGAATTATTCCACTCTGAATGGGCTTGGCCCCTCGTAACTTAAATAAAACTGAGCTCAAACTTTGTTCTGCGTTCAGATATTGATTTTCATGGGAAATAATTCCTAAGACCGATCCTATTATTGGAACAGTTAAGATGAATAAAAGGGCACTGTTATTGGAATAAGTAACATGAATAAGATCGCTCCTATTAAAGTGAATAATAACGCACTTGAAAACACAATCTTTGCTCAAAAGGCTTTCTCAACCAGGATTTTGCGAAACCCTGGGGTTTCTTGATGGCCCTGGAAGGGTTTCCTGAATGGGTGGGAGATAATTAATTTTTAATATTAAAAAAAAATTGTTAAACATTTACTGGGTGATATGACCATATGTGGCAGCAATTCCAGGTCTTACACACAAATTACATTTGCTCAGTGAAACACATTCTGGTCCCCCTCTCAAAAAACCTGCTTGTATCGCCAGAAATCCTGGAGGTGGCTTGGGATGGAAAAGCAGCAGCCAATGGGGGGGTAGCTTAGATGAGAACGAGCATCACAGTCATTCATTCAACTCGGCTTTACCTGTTTCCATTGGGGCATAGGAGCCGGACGGCCCTGCTCTCTCTGGCGATAGGCTGGCTGGCTGAGAGCACGGTCTTGATAAAGCTGGGCGCACGGTGGCATGCAGGTCATGGGGGGGCGGCAGGATGGAGGCCCCCGCGGGCACGGACGTACAAGAAGCCCACAAGGGGAAAGGGTATGTGTCGGACAGGGGGGGGATCCGCAGACAGACATGTGGAGGGAGGGGGGGGGGAAAGATGGAGTAAGGAAAAATTAGTTGGCAAATAAAATATAAAACCGTATGAAAAAAGGGAGAGGAGTCAGGTGGGGAATATGGAACCCTGAACAGCCGTCTATGAGTAGCTCTCATTCTTTCATCGTGGTTTTATACTGGCGCTACTATCGGCATTGTTATCAGGAAGATACAAAAATATTCCCGCTAATGATTGAATCGTTGGCTTGTGTATTGTCATATTGTAGATTTAATAGCCAAGCATGGCTGGATTTACAGGAACCTGCTCTGGATGATAAATAACTGCTTCCTGAGTGGAACACTCTTAGCATTTTATTGCCTGGGGCTGCCCAAAATCATTGTGTTGTTGTTGTTGTTATTTGAGAAGTCATGTCCGACCCATCGCGACTCCATGGACAATGATCCTCCAGTTCTTCCTGTCCTCTACCATTCCCCCGAGTCCACTTATCATTGTACCAGCAGCTAAGTGTCTGAAAATAAAACATGGGCTTGTGCATCACTGGTAATCTCTAACCCAGGCTGCCTCAACCTGGGCTTCATGAAACCCTGGTTTTTTTTGGACATCCCTGCAAAGGTTTCCCAAAGGGGTTGGAGTTAATTAATTTTTAAAATATTTTTTAAATATTTTTTTTTATTGTTAAGCATTTATCGGGTGATGTGACCATATATGGTCAGGCCGACCCATTTCCCCCCTCCCACAATGTCAAACGATGGGCCTGGACGGGGGGGAGAGGTCCAGGTAGATGTGTAC
Organism: Paroedura picta; assembly: GCF_049243985.1. Taxonomy (NCBI): domain Eukaryota; kingdom Metazoa; phylum Chordata; class Lepidosauria; order Squamata; family Gekkonidae; genus Paroedura; species Paroedura picta. The sequence goes on from NC_135373.1 coordinate 129,594,543, forward strand.
ATGGCTATGCTTCCTAACTGTATTCTGAACAATTGTGCCACTTGGCGATAGATAGATAGATAGATAGATAGATAGATAGATAGATAGATAGATAGATAGATAGATAGATAGATAGATAGATAGATAGATAGATAGATATAGATAGATATAGATATAGATAGATAGATAGATAGATAGATAGATAGATAGATAGATAGATAGATAGATAGATAGATAGATAGATAGATAGATAGATAGATAGATAGATAGATAGATAGATAGATAGATAGAAGATAGCTACTCCAACCACTTTATGGTCTGGGGTACTAAGTTGACTGATATGTACAGGTATCGTTTTCATCCGGTTATTTATGACAACCTATCCAGGTTCAAATCAGGGGGAGTTTTCAATTATTGAACTCTTTGGAAGATGATCTGAGAGACGGCTCCTGCCCCCTGACTCTTGCAACACAACTCAGTGTGTTGGCGTCGGGAAGGATTCTCTCTTCAGCTAAGCTTCAGAGATCATTTCCTTTCTTCTGATCCACCAGAGATGGATACAGAGAGGATAAAGAGTTGGGTGTCTGTGCTACAGATATGGTCTATGGCAGCTTCTCGGCTTTAATGCTTTAATGCTTGTAGCCTATTGCGTTATGAGGTGGGACGGGCTAAGGGCAGGGGGCTCAGTGGTAGAGGGATGCTACATTGCATCTAGAAGGTCCAAGCCCTGGCAGTTCAAGGCACAGGTTCTTCATGAGTAAGTATTCCAAAAGACTTCTCTCTCTCTTCTTGGGATCCTGGAGAAGAGCTGAAAGTTAACATCAGGCCAACGGTCTGACTTCCTACTTTGTGTATTCTCAGGACAGTTTCCCCTCCGGTTTAGAGTTTGTGCATTCACTGGGGGGGGGGGGGGAGATGCGGTTTCCTCGCCTGACCCCCATGAACATGTTTTAGAGCAGGCACTCCTAGCCCTGAAGGCATTCCTAGCATAGTATCCTCCACAACTCGGCCTTTCTTCTCACAAAATGGATTCTTCTAAACAATGACCGAAAATAGATCATGCCTGCCATGCTTACTCCCATGAAACTTCAAAGTACACCCCGTTAACGAGAGGAATGCGCCGGCTACCACGACCAGCTTGCCCAGAGCAGAAGAGCTGCACATGCGCAGGGTGGTCTCACAAGGCAGATGATCTGGGAGGGGTGGGAGGGGGGTCTTCCTCAGATGCCTGACAGATGTCAAGATACCAGGAGCAGGTATTACAGATGATTCGCTTGGAGGAAATGCACAAATCACTTCGGATGATTACAACCCCAGGATGTAAAACAAGCATCGTGCTGCAGAGGGGATGAAGGATGCTGATGGTGGTGCGAAGCAGGGGGGTCTGCATGAACTGGGGCCCCAGTCAGACCTTCCCAGCATGGAAAGACAGTTTGGCCAAAGAAAGAAACAACGTGCAAAAATGCCGTCTGTATTTTTGGCACTGACCTTTGGGAGGAAGTCCATAAGCACTGAAATATGTGCCTGAGGAAGGAATTTGCCTTCTAATCTCAAATGTGATCGACACACACGAGGCTTTCTAAAATAATTGGGAACTGCAGAAGCGTGAAAGCTTCGTTAACCAAAACCTGGCTAGCCAGAAAACTCAATTAACCGGCATGTCCAGAACCCGGCCCAACTCCCTACGCCCCTCGTAGGGCTCTTTGCTCTGTGAATACTAACAGGTTGGTGATCCCCAGCCTGCGTGACGTCCGCCTGGTCTCAACCAGGGCCAGGGCCTTCTTAGATCTGGCTCCTGCCTGGTGGAATGAGATCCTGGAAGAGCTACAGGTCAAGCCGGATCTAATGCAGTTCCACAAGACCGGTAAGATGGAGCTCTTCTGCCAGGCTTTTGGGGATACCTTGCGTCTCCCTCCTCCAAAATCCCCCAACTGGGTAATCTTCATCTACCTGGCCATTGGCAGCCGAAGGGGGTGGGTGGGAGGCATCTTATGCTATGTTTTAGTATACAATGTTTAGGTTAATAATTTTTAACTCTGTATTTTAGATACGTTGTTGGGCACCGCGCGCTGGCTGGCCAAGAATGTCGGCTTATAAGCACAAAGAAATAAATAAAAGAAAGTTACTCATGTGCAATTCGCTTGGTACTGCTGTCTTCTCAGCATCACCATGCTGGGGTGGTTACAGGCACATGAATAACACATGAGGTGACAAGTATTGCTCACTGGCACGTCTGATAACCTGGCAAACCCCATTCCACAAGAGTACTTTTGCTGTACCAACCAATACTTTTTCTCTCCAAAATGAAAAGGCCTCCAGGTCATCTCTGATATATAGAAAAAGACTTCCAGCTAGCTAAGCTTCTAGCAGGATTCTATGAAGGCATCCAGCTTTCGAACAGTTCCGTACCTGTCTCCGGATGCCTGTGGACTGAGCAGGTGCGTTCTCCTCAAATTTGGCCAGCAGTTGCGTTGCCATGGACTTGACTTTATTCTGGTTCCCGATGGCAGCATCGATTTTCCTCTCCGTCAGGGCGCTCACCAGGGTAGGCCTCTCTTCTCTGTAGCTTCGAGAGCTGTCCTCCTGCCCAATCAGTATAAATGGCCTGTTAATGGAATCCTTTATGGATCCTCCATGCAGCTCCAAGTGCATATGCATTTCAAAGCGTGCCTCCTTGTCGGTTTTAGCGATGTGGGATTAGGCTTATATTAGCCTAAAAATACTTGAATCAATTTTGACTCAGGTATTTTTCAAACTTACTCAAGCCCAATCACATCAGTTTAAAGATAAAGGTATCCCCTGTGCAAGCACCGGGTCATGTCTGACTCTTGGGGTGACGCCCTCCAGCGTTTTCATGGCAGACTCAATACGGGGTGGTTTGCCAGTGCCTTCCCTAGTCATTACCGTTTACCCCCCAGCAAGCTGGGTACTCATTTTACCGACCTCGGAAGGATGGAAGGCTGAGTCAACCTTGAGCCGGCTGCTGGGATCAAACTCCCAGCCTCATGGGCAGAGCTTTCAGACTGCATGTCTGCTGCCTTACCATTCTGTGCCACAAGAGGCTCATCAGTTTAAAGAAGCCAAATTGGAGAATTCTGAATCTTTAAATGTCTCCCCAGCAGACCCCTCTGAAGCTCTCCACAGCCTCAGAGGGGTGTGCTGGGGAGAAAGACACACCAAACAGCTGATCCTTAAGATCAGCTTTTTGGCAGGCTCTTTCTCAGTCAGCCAAATCACAAATCAATCAAATCAACCTCGAATCGAGCCTCAGAGTCAGAATCAATCAATCAAACCACAGAGAGTTCTGCTGGGGAGACATTAAAAGACCACAACATGCTGTGCATTGGGAGTGGTGACATTTAAAAGCCCAGTTGATCCACGGAGAGAGGTTTAAGCCGCTTTGAGACTCCTTCGGGTACAGAAAAGCGGCATATAAGAACCAACTCTTCTTCTTCTCCTTCTCCTTCCTTCTCCTCCTCTTGTTCTTCTATCTGAATCAATTTGATCCAAATCAAAACAGCACCCAATTATTTCTTGGTGCACATTTCTAGTCAGGTTCTCTTCTTCACACTGCTCCTCTTCCTGCACACAAAACTGGCCCTCCAGATGTCTCCCCTACACACAAAACTGCAGGAATAATTGAGCAAAGATGTACACCAACACAAGGATTAAGCAAAAATCCATCTCCTTCGAAGTGCAATTTTTTTTGGTGGAAGAAATTTAGCTTTGGGCAGAAGAGGATTCAATCATAAAAGAGTCCACAGGCAATTTCTCAAGTGCTGCTCAGGCAAAGGTTTATACAGATCTAGAATCATAGAACCATAGAGTTGGAAGAGGCCATACAGGCCATCTAGACCAACCCCCTGCTCAACGCAGGATTAGCCCTAACCATCCTAAAGCATCCAAGAAAAGTGTGTATCCAACCTTTGTTTGAAGACTGCCAGTGAGGGGGAGCTCACCACCTCCTTAGGCAGCCTATTCCACTGCTGAACTACGCTGACTGTGAAATTTCCCCCCCTGATATCTAGCCTATATCGTTGTACTTGTAGTTTAAACCCATTACTTCGTGTCCTTTCCTCTGCAGCCAATGGGAACAGCATCCTGCCCTCCTCTAGATTCAGTGCTCTAGGCCAGGGGTAGTCAACCTGTGGTCCTCCAGATGTTCATGGTCTACAGTTCCCATGAGCCCCTGTCAGCGTTTGCTGCTCTAGGCTACACAGTCTGTATCCATTGCAATCAATGAATCCCCCATGAAAACAAAATCCACTAGAGACAGCATTGCTCCAGGAAGAGAAAGACCCTGGGGGTCTGAAATACTTACATCTTCTGACTGGCTTGTTTTCCTTCTCTTTCCCGAACCATCCAGGTCTTTCTCCTTTTTGTCCTAAGAAAATTAGGGGGGAGGAGAGGATTCAGCATCCATTGTCAGGCAGTTTCGTAGCAGACTCTAGAATCTATTCCTCCATTTCCCAAGGCTTGGAAAGTGTCTCAGTCCAATGTGCATCCCGTAAATCTTATCTGCGTTTTGACAAAAAGCACCAAGGCTCTGCCCTGACCCTTTCTCCCCTTCAAGTGCTTCACTTCATCACAGGACTCATGAATAAGCCTGCAATGGTTTGCCAACAGCGGATCTCAATGCAGGCACAGCACTTGGAATACTGCATCTCCCTTCCCTTCCCCAAACACATCTAAACCTCAAGAAGAATATGACAACATGTATTTTGTTAATAAGCAGGTAGGGAAAGTGCATTCATTCCTATGCTCTTCCTTTTCCTTGTGTTAATCAGTTTTGTAGCTGGTTGTTTAAAATACGTGTGGTACGTTTAGGCCATATGCAGCCCAGGTTCCTGCGTACCTCAAGGACCATCTGCTGGTCCATATCACTCAAAGAGTGGCACACTCCATCCACTCTAAGAGACTGGTGATCCCTGGCCCCAAAGAAGTCCACCTGGTCTTGAAAAGAGCCAGGGTCTTTTCGACCATGGCCCCAACCTGGTGGAATGAGCTCCTCAATGAGATCAAGGCCCCAATGGAACTTAAACAGTTCCGTAGGGTCGCCAGGATTTTGGCTGATGGGCAGCGACAGGGGCCCCTCCTGCAGTCTGGGCCCATCCCTGCCAGGCAGTTCTACCACCCCATTGTCCTCCAGTGCATGGCCTCCTCTTTTAATTGCCGATATTCAGTGCTTCAGAGTTATATTGAAGACGACTGTTATGACTACTACGAATGTTATGATCTATTCTTACTGTTAAAATAGTTTGACGCATGTTCTATTTTATTGGTTTTCACACTGCTGCCTAATTCTGTAATCCACCCCGAGGCTAAACAGGAAAAGCAGATTATAACTGAGATAAATTAAAATGTAAACGGGAATCGGGAAGGGCAGAAAGAATACCAAAGGTTGAACGTGTGCATCAGTAGCCAACTATTTATTCAAAGAGGAACTACTATCTCTTTTATGTGTGGCCTCTCTGAGCTCAGGAGGAGAGTCACGCTGTGTTTTCACCGGAGGCACGAATATACACAGAACCCTCTTCCCAGAGTCTGCTTCTTGAAAGGGGCTGAGATTACCTTCGGCAGCCGCTTCCGGGAGATGCTCTGGCCCAGTTTACTGAAGAAGGAGATCGGAGATTTGGTGGTGGCAATTAACGCGGCTTTCTCTTCGGCATTCAGTTCCAGATTGTCTGACAAAAAAGCAAACATTACCAGCAGCTAAACATCTCCCCTTGAAAGAACAAGATGGCTTCCTTTCCTTTCATCTCAACAATTCAACTATACAAACCAAACGTTTCAAAACCACATTCCCCCCCTATTGAAATTAATTTTGCAAAGACCATTTCCTCTGACTGTTTTAGGTTCAGTAGGTCATCTGGGGTCTTCCCTCCTCAACCAAGTCTTTGGATGCTGGCTAGCAAGCAAGGAGAATTGGAAATATAGAGAGATCTCCCTGGCCTCGACCAGGGCAAGGGCCTTTTCGGTCCTGGCCTCAGCCTGGTGGAATGAGCTGCCATCTGAGATTAGGGCCCTGATGGAGCTATCACAGTTCTGCATGGCCTGTAAGCTGACACTGCTCCACCAGGCAAGCAGCTGAAGCCAAGGAAGCTTAACTTAACGTGGTCCTCCTGCCGCTCCTCTCCAGGTCCCCCTCCCTTTCTTTTAACCGTAGGTGGTTTTATATTTCAATTATGAAATGTTTTAATCATGATGTAAACCGCCCCTAGCATGATTGCAGAGAGGGGCAATCTGTAAATCAAATATCAATAACAATTCAGAAAGCACGATGTCCCTGGTGCTTCTTTTGAATGACTAGACACCACCCGTCGACTCAGTGCAGAAACGATTCAGCTTCCACAGCGAGCACATCCGACGCTTCAGGCACCGCTAGTGATATTAATTTTTAGCAGCAGCAGAAGTAGCAGAAGCTGCTCTGTTCCCTCCCAGGCAGCGGCCTCTTCATCCTCCAAGACCGCCGCTGGCCAACACAGATCTCTTCTCCCCAGGAAGCCTCTCCACCACCATGCAGCATCACTTGTTCTTCATCTTATGCCCTGCTGAGATGCCCAATGGTGGCAGATCAGCACTGTCTTGATGAGGCCCAGCAACATCGCAATAACAGCAGCCAAACAGGCAGAGCCTGAGAACGGGACTGGAACTCTGGCCATAAAGAGAAGGACCCCAAGGCTTCGAAAAACCTGGGGGCCAGCGTGCTCTTCCAAAAGCAGGATCCTGTCCTTATTTGATCTGATGGACAGCTTGGTGTAGTGGTTAAGAGGTGGCGGTCTCTAATCTGGCGAGCTGGGTTGGATTCCCTGCTCCTCTGCAGGCGGCCAACTGGGTGACCTGAGAGTCGTAGTCCTGTTAGTGCAGAGCAATCCTGTCAGAGCTCTCTCAGCCCCACCTACCTCACAGGGTGTCTGTTGTGAGGAGAGGAAAGGGAAGGCGTTTGTAAGCCACCTTGAGACTCCCTTGGGCAGTGAAAAGTGAGGTTTAAAACCCAACTCTTCACCCAGATGGCATGTGCCTGTCATGTGGTACTTTGGTAAGAGAGCTAAATCATGGCAAGGCACTCATGTGCAGCTGCCTAATTCTGAACCAAACCATTAGTCCAGGTGTGAGCAAACTGTGGCCTCCAGATGTCCATGGACTACAATTCCCATGAGCTATTGTCAGCCTTCACTGGCAGGGGGTCATGGGAATTGTAGTCCATTGACATCTGGAGGGCCACAGGTTGACTACCCCTGTTTCACATCACCTACTGCCTGATGTTTTTAACTGGAGATGCCCGGGACTGAACTGGGAACCTTCTGCATGCAAAGCAGATGATTAACCCACTGAGCCACAATCTCTCCCCCCCTGAAGTCAAGCCCTGGTACAGTCTCAGAGTGTACAAAAACAGCTTGCTGACCCCAGAAACCCCGTGCACTGTCTAGCAAACAGGCCAAAGTTTTCTTACCGTTGGAAGACAGGGAATCCTTGAACATCTCGTAGAACTGAGTGAGATACATGACCATGGACAGCTTGTCTGGCTCGCCAACCGATGCCATCTCTTTACCGGTCATGATGGGAGAGATCCCAAACTCCTTCTCAGCAATGTCAAAGGCCAGCTGGTTATTCTTCTCCACGTTGTGTTCATCCAGAGAATCATAGTCTCTGCAAAGCAGAAAAGACAATGCTGAGCTCAAATGATAAGGAGAATTTGTGGTCTCAAACTTCCCCAGGAGTGCCTCGCAAATGAGTCTGGAAGGGCCTATATCAAATTTTTGACCGTCCAGGAGATCCTGAAATATTTTTTTAGACTTTGAGGAACCCCGGAAGTGATGTCATCTGGCCACGTGTCCCCCCATGCCCCCAGAAGTGACATCATTACCTGTACCCTTAGCTCTCCCTTTGCTCCTTCCCACCCACCGCCTTTACTACTATTATGGTGGATCTGCCACATGTAGGCCAGAAAGAAGAACAGGAGCTGAGAAGACGTCCCAGACCACCCCTTCCCCCATACCACACAACTTCAGAACTCCTGTGGATCCCCTTCGAAGCTCCTGCAGATCCACAGAGATCCACAGATCCCTGGTTGGTAATCCCTGCTTGAGTTTACTAACAAGTGTCACCTTACCCTCTATCACAAGAGGGTCATTATACAGCCTTTTCAGTAACCTCGACACCCTCTCCAGTTCAGTTCAGTTACTTACATGAGGTCAGGACGGTATCGATGGATAATGGCACACAACGCTAGGCCACTCTTCCAGGACATTGTAAGGTCCGTTACGTTGACACCGGCGTATCCATCCGTCTGCCTCTGACACCAGCCGAGCAGTTTGCTAGAGCGAGCCACCGACTCTGAAACAAAATAATCAAAGTGGGTTGGTTGTCAAGTGTTGAACCAAGCTCGGAAGTATTTCACTTAGTTCAGGTGTCATACAAAACGATGGTCTAGTTCAACTAATTACGGTTAGGGGGATCTCCCAATCATGGGCCATTCCACTTACCAGGGGCATCTAGTGACTGCCAAAACAGAACCTGAATCTGTGGTTTGACGGTGGAGTATTAGCCGCAGCTGCCATTAACTGTGGTTTTGCATGGCTGACAAATACAGAAATCTTGGCTTAGTTGGGACTGCTTTCACATCCTGTTGGGGCAAAGCTAATGCAATGGAAGCAGCAATTGGCAACCAAATCATGATTTCAATAGTGTAGTTGTGTTGGTCTGAACCAGCAGAACAAAGTTTGAGTACAATAGCAACTTTAAGACCAACAAAGTTTTATTCAAGGTGTAAGCGTTCAGAGAATCCTAGAGTTTGGAGGGGACATACAGGCCATCTAGTCCAACCCACTGCTCAATGCAGAGGCAGATGAAAGCACCCATAAGTATCTGTCCAGCTGATGTTTAGATTCATACTCATAGAGCTGGAAGGGGCCAGACAGGCCATCTAGTCCAACCCCCTGCTCAATGGGGCCAGACAGGCCATCTAGTCCAACCCCCTGCTCAATGCAGGGGCAGATGAAAGCACCCATAAGTATCTGTCCAGCTGATGTTTAGATTCATAGACTCATAGAGCTGGAAGGGGCCAGACAGGCCATCTAGTCCTACCCCCTGCTCAATGCAGGAGCAGCCTAAAGCATCCAGGATAAGGATCTGTCCAGCCACAGCTTAAAGATTGCTAGCGAGGGTGAGCTCCCCACCTCCTTAGGCAGCTGATTCCACCACTGTGAACATTTTTCCCTGCTATCCTTGAATATAACATGGTTGGTCTTAAAGGTGCCACAGGTTTCAAACTTCATTCAGGATTTCAGTGTTCCTTTGCAGGCCAAAGCCTGATTTCACAAACCAACCACACCCACGGTGTTACAGCTGAACTGATCCTTTGTTATTCTAAGCTTCAATGCTGTAATCTAATACAAAACAAAAACAAAACAGCAACCAATAACAACCTTGGCTTCCTCCTTTAAAAAGAACTGCTGTCTTATTTTTAACAAAAGGCATCACAACCCTCTCAAAAATGTACCCTCTCAAAAAGTCTGCATGGTGGCAAATATTTAAAAAAATGATTTGAGGTTCTTGTGTGCGTGTGTGTATGTGCACTTCAAAAGCTGAAAACACAGGTAATGTTTACCGAACTGAGAAACCAAAGAGAGAACATCAAAAAAAAAATTCAGTGTTGGATTTGTGGCCTCTATACAAGAGTCCTGACTACTCTTTAGAAGGCCAGATCCTGAAGATGAAACTCAAATACTTCGGCCACCTCATGAGAAGGAAGGACTCCCTGGAGAAGAGCCTAATGCTGGGAGCGACCGAGGGCAAAAGAAGAAGGGGACGACAGAGAATGAGGTGGCTGGATGGAGTCACTGAAGCAGTCGGTGCAAACCTAAATGGACTCCGGGGAATGGTAGAGGACAGGAAGGCCTGGAGGATCATTGTCCATGGGGTCGCGATGGGTCGGACACAACTTCGCACCTAACAGCAACAACAACAACACAATCTTCAAGAAAACACCCCAGCTGATGCTCTTGAAAAGTTCCTGAAGCACCTGAGGATGCCCTTAGCAGCGGCCTGTACACATTTGGCTCTAAGAACCAGAAAGAGGAACGGCAGGGAGAAAAGGCAGACACACGGGACAGAGATGAAGCCTACCATTCCGTAACAGCTTGGGTGTTCTGGAGTTCACCAGATTCTCGATTTCCAGGTGAATGTCTTTCAAGTCTCCTGTATCGTACAAGTGACGCACCTGCAGGGAGAAACAAAAGATTAAGTGCGTCTCACCAAGCTTCAGAAAGAGCAAGTTAACAGGACAGGGGTGTATTTCAACACAACATGATCAAACTGGGACGAGGACATCTTTCTATTGCACGTTGCAAATGTGCATTTTAAAGGACCTTTTAGAAGGCTCAGAGTCTGCACAGAGTACAAAGTTGTCACAACTTAGTAGAAGCAGGGAAGGAATTCACATGACATCCTATGTATTTTGCTCTCCATCTCGATCTTTTTGGCCCATGATCATCGACTTGGAGAGAGAGAGAGAAGAGAGTTGGGTTTTATACCCCACTTTTCACTCCACAAAGCGGGTTACGTTCACCTACCCTCCCTCTCCCCACAGCAGACATCCTACGAAGTAGGACGGGCTGAGAGAGCTCTGAGAGAATTGAGACTGGCTCATGGCCACCCAGCTGGCTGAATGTGGAGGAAAAGTGGGGAATCAAACCCGGTTCTCCAGATTAGAGAACCACTTAACCAACTGCATCAAGCTGGCTCAGAAGATCTCAGCAAGTCCTCTTCGTACATATGTTCTACCTTCCTTCTGATCCCACGGACTTTCCAAATAACTTTGCTTATTTGGTTCCCCAGGTTCCTCTCTACCTTTTCCTCTATTTTTTTTAAATGCACTAAACAAAATCCATGCTGTTTTTTTGTACCCCACTTTCTACTCCCTGAAGGAGTCTCAAAGCAGCTTACAATCGCCTTCCGTTCCTCTCCCCACAACAGACACTCCGTGAGGCAGGTGGAGCTGAGAGAACTCTGAGAGAATTTTAACTGGCCCAAGGTCACCTAGCTGGCTGCATGTGGAGGAGCGATGGAGACTCAAACCCGGATCTACAAATCAGAGGCTGCCGCTCTTCATCATTACATTAAGCCGGTTCTGTGCAGACATTTCCCCTTCCGGACAGAGCTCTGCACCCAGTTCCCCTTATTCCACCTACCCTTCCATCCACACAAAGCCGTGACCTTCCCTGCTGTTCCAGCCATTCCCTCCCAAACCTCATCCAATGAAGAGGCAACTGGAGGTTCAGATACATCAAAGGCAGTGCAGGATCTACGCAACATGAACCGCAGCAGGAATGCTCAGCAACCAAAGCAATCACCTGGCTTGGCCGCAGAAAGTTGACGTTGATGTTGGGGTATCTGGTGATGGGATCAATGCTGTACTGGCTGAAGTTTTTGCTCACATTCTCGGGGGTGGTTTGAGGCAGCAACCTATAGATGCTCTCTCTGGGAAAGAAGAGACGCCAAGGCTAGTTACCGTCGTGTAAGGCAAAGAACTAAGCTGTTGGTATTTTGCGCAAAAGCCAACTTGGTGCAAACTAATACTGCCCTGTAAAAAGTATAAATGTCTCTACTGTTTATTGTTATATCTTATGACCTTGGGTAGTAGGGTAGCACTTAACTCCCTTTTGCTTAGCAGGCTAGGTGAGTGGGAACCCACCTGGGGTTTGGTGCCAAGGGGGGCTGTGGGAGGGGATCGGGAACATCTTAAATCTGGGCCATTGCCTGGATACCCAGTTTCAACAAAGAGTAGCCATGTACTTGATTCATTAACTTCTTAATAAAGAGAATTCCTTAATGAAGAGTCTGCTTCTTGGAGAAGACAACTGGAACGTGGCAGGAGCTCAGATTAGTATAATCTCCTTGGCTAGGATTTGCATGGAAGACCACCAGGGAAGCCCAGGGTCACTACATAGATGCAGGCAGTCCCAAAACAATTCCAAACATCGCCTGCCTTGGAAATCCTATGGGATTTCCATAAATCCGATTTGACTTTTATTTATTTATTTTTCGACTTTTAGGCTACCCCTCTCCAAAACGGTCTCAGGGCAGCTTCCAACAATTCGATAAATAAAACCCAATTACAATAAAAACATACAGGAACTGAAACTGTATCTATTTAAAAATGTGTCGATTGAGCATTCGCTCCGACCAGTAATAATTCCCCGATGAACCAGGCACACAACCAATGGAATTGCAGTTTCTGGCCTGGATAAGATGTGTGTGAGCAGTCTGCGAAGAATCCCAGACACAGGGGACTAGGCAGAAGGTACATATAGATGGTAAGGAGGTATACCTTGTCCTCAACCACATGCACGGTGGAAGAACGCCATTTTGAAGGCCTTTCAGAACTTTGTTATTATTATTATTTATTATATTTATTACTCGCCTCTCTCCAAAGGCTCGAGGCGGGTTAGAGTGTTAAAACCCCAATAAAAACCCCTATACACAAGTTCTGCAAGGCCTGGGTCTCCACAGGGAGCTTGTTCAACCAGACTGGAGCCAGGGCTGAGAAAGACCAGGCTCTGGCTGAGGCCAAGCGTACCTCTCTGGGACAGGGACATCCGGAGAGTTGAAATTTGCTGAGCAGAATGCTCTTTGGGAAGGCATATAGAGGCAGACCTTCAGGTATGCAGGGTCCAGACCGTGTAAGGACCATTGAGCCATTGGAGAAAGGATGAAGTGTGGCAAAGGCAAAGATGGTCATCGTTAGTTTCTGTCTGGCTCAAAGGCCTTTCAGGTTGTTCAGAATTGATCATTGTTTCCAGGTAACGAGGACAGCAAGAGGACAGCTTGAGCAGCCTGCATCTCACTAGTTTCAGCCAATTAAGCCTTCCGCTGCCTGGTTTTTTTTCTTCCCCATGTGGAAGTTTGTAATGCACAAAAAGAGTTACCGCCTTTCAGCACATTGCTGGACAAACGTCAACACTTTTTTTTTTTTTAACAATGCCCTTCCCTTCTCCTTACCTCTCGGCAAGGACCTCCAGAGGACTCGTTCCCAAAGACCAGCTTCGTACCATCCAGGCGGAGTCCATGGCAGCCAGAAAGCCCCTGGCGATCCCAGTCCCCATCGGCCAGAACGGCTGCAAAAGAGCAAGACGGAAGGATTTGGCAAGCGGGTGCGGAAGGTCGGAGAGAAGAAGAGAGGTGGGAGGAAAAAAGCCTTCGGGGAAAAGATGTCTATAAGGTTGCTTTGAGAGCCAGTCTCTCCCTGGGAGTCCAAGATGCATGCCAGGGAGGTTTCAGCATTCCCTGGACTCCTAAAATATTGCTTGCTTGCTGTAAGACTACAGGCTCTTCTGAGCCAATCCCTTTCACAGCAATGGGGAGCAAGAAGGGAGCAACGGGAATGGAAGTGACAGCGCTCCACGAAGGAGAGGAAACACAGAAATGGCAGGGCTTCCATGTCGCCAAGACCTACACCTGTAATGTGGTACAGAATCCTAGAGTTGGAAGGGGCCAGACAGACCCTCTAGTCCCACCCCCAGCTCAAGGCAGGATCAGCCTCAAGCATCCAGGATTAGGATCTGTCCAGCCGCTGCTTGAAGACCACCAGTGAGGGGGAGCTCCCCACCTCCTTAGGCAGCCCCTTCCACTGCTGAACTAGACTCACAGAATCCTAGAGTTGGAAGGGGCCATCCAGGCCATCTAGTCCCACCCCCAGCTCAAGGCAGGATCAGCCTCAAGCATTCAGGATTAGGATCTGTCCAAGCGCTGCTTGAAGACCACCAGTGAGCCTTCAAGCAGCAGAAGCCTTCAGAAGTCTTCAAGCTTACATCATGCTCCCTTCCTCCGATTTATCCTCACACAACAGGCTAGGCTGAGGGGATGTGACTGGCCCAAGGTGGTGACCACTGAACCTCTGTGGCAGGATGGGGATTCCCAGATCTTAGTCCAACACTTTAACCACTTCACCACACTGGCTCTTGAATGACCTGAGATAGCTATCTGTTTATATAGCACAACAGAACTCAGAGGTTTAAAGCATTATTATTTTTTTTACTCAGGGCTTTTGACCTGTTTTACCAGCACAGTGGGGAAAAAAGTGGGGAAAGAGGAATAACAGCACCATCTCAATGCCTGCTACCGGCTAAGCTCAGATGCATGTTCCCTCGATCGATGGTCTTGTGAAGGAGTAGGTTTTCTCTACCCGAAGGAGTCTCAAAGTGGCTTACAATCGCCTTCCCTTCTTCTCCCCACAACACAATTGCCTTCCCTTCTTCTCCCCACTCCCTGTGAGGTAGGTAATGATGAGAGACCTCTGAGAGAACTGTGACTCACTCGTGTTTCTTGTAGTGGCTTACAATCGCCTTCCCTTCCTCTCCCCACAATAGACACCCTGTGAGGCAGGTGGGGTTGAGAGACCTCTGAGAGATCTGTGACAGGCCCAAGGTCACCACCCAGCAGGCTCACTGTGGAGAAGTGGGGAATCAAACCCTGTTCTCCAGATCAGAGTCAACCATTCTTAACTATGACACCACGCTGGCTTGTGAGTGACAAACGTCATACAGATGAAGGCCTGAACCTCTAGCGTTCCATTGGGAGATGCATTTTGCTGAAGCCTTTCTCCCATGTTCAGAAAAATGAATTACTCTCAGTAGGCCTTCCCCCCCCCCCCGAAGATAAATTCTTCTAAAATTCAATTTCCCTTAAGATTTTTAAATTTCTCTCAATTCCTTCACCTGCTCTATTTCTACAGTGAGCTTTTCCACGAACGTGGCGTGGTCTACAGATCAGACTCCAAACCCCCTTGGGACAATGTCCTTTCTGCTTTGCAGAGACTGTGATTCTCTGAATGACCTTGTCATTCTGTAACACGCCTTGAACATCAACAATGGCAGAGAGCCAGCTTGGTGCAGCGGTTAAGAGCGGCAGCTTCTAATCAGGAGAGCTGGGTTTGATTCCCCCTCCTCCTCCACATGCAGCCAGCTGGGTGACCTTGGGCTCATCAGAGTCCTGTTAGAACTACTCTCACAGAACAGTTCTCTCGAAGCTCTTTCAGCCTCCACTACCTCACAGAATGTCTGTGCTGGGGAGAGGAAGGGTAGGTGACTATAAGCCGCTTTGAGACTCCTTCAGGCAGTGAAAAACAGGGTATAAAAACCAACTCTCCTTCTTCTACATAAATTCAAACACTGATGTTTCTTGAGATTTCATGACAGGCAAGGAATTAAGCCAAACACTAACGAAGCAAACAGTTAACTAAGCCAGTGGGGGGGGGGGGTGTTGGGGAACGCAACGAACCTCTAACAAGCTGTCTCCGACCAGCGCCACAAGTAGCTGGTGATGGTTCACTTCCCGAACCATGGCCGCGTTCTCGGAGGCATACATGCACGTGAAGTCAAACATGGCCACGTCTGGCTGTCCGTAGTGGTTGATGGCAAAGTCCAGCGATGGCAGCTGCTGGCTGGTCGAGAAGTCGGCTGCTTCCCTGGCATAGTTGAGCAAAGCCTCCTGGTCCACGTTCTCCCTCGAGAGGAGGAGCTCCGTGTCTGCATAGTCCTGCCGTACAAGGGAGGAGGATCCGGATCACCTAAAATCCCATCAATCTGCCCTCTACTACTAAACCAAACCGTCAGTGCATCCAGGTCGGTATTATCTACTTGGACTGGGAACGGCTCTCCAGGGCCTCATTCTGAGGTCTTTCACAGCAGGGGTAGTCAACCTGTGGTCCTCCAGGTGCTCATGGACTACAATTCCCATGAGTCCTTGCCAGCAGAAGCTGGCAGGGGCTCATGGGAATTGTAGTCCATGGACATCTGGAGGACCACAGGTTGACTACCCCTGTTTCACAGCACCAATTGTCCTGTTCTTTTAAATGAAGATGCTGAGGACCTTCTGCATGCCAAACAGATGCATGCAGGGGATGGTCTCAAATCTCCTGGGGTTTCTCCACACAAGAACAGGCTTGTGTGGTTTCCCTGCTGCTGCTGTGGCTGGCAATCCAGCGCAGCGGCCTTGGAGAGATGACAGCTGCAATATGCGCTGCACCTCTTTTATGTACCATGCACAGTAGTTTTATCATTGTAATGCTGGGTTCTAAACTGTTAGCTACACCAGAATGCAAGAACACTAATGCGATAAATAAAAGCTGATCCGGACCTTATCCGTGCTTGCATGGGAACTCCCTCCATGCAACCTTGACTTCCATGGAAGGAAAGCAAAAATACACACTTAATAAATTAACTAACCGGGCTAGACTCGTCCATTGAGACATAGTCAAAGGTTTCGGAGATTCTTAAAAACGCGCGCACACTCACATGCAGTATGACTCCTTTATCCAGCAAGCTCTGCTTTTTGGCAGTCATGACAAAATAGTGGGTGTCATCTTTGTAGTAGACGATGTTCTCCAGATCAATGCCTGAGACAGAAGCGGAAACAGAGAGTCAAGCAGTGGCCTAGTCAATATACAACAGAAGAGCAAAACAACCTCTGAAATGTTGTCCAATCACATGTGACATTGTTATAGCCAGCTTCAAGAGGGGATTCGATCAACGCATGGTGGGGAAGTCCATGGGTGGCTATTAGCCACAAGGTATAGATGGAATGCTATTTATTCACGTATTCATGCAATTTATATACTGCCCCTCATTGTGATGTCTTGGGGTAGTGACTGGGGCAGTGATGCTCTGTATTCTTGGTCCTTGGGCTTAGAATCATAGAGCTTTGAATCATAGAGTTGCAAAGGGCCATCCAGTGCAAGCCCCTGCTCAATGCAGGATCAGCCTAAAGCGTCCAGGATGACTCTATCCAGCCACTGCTTAAAGTCTGCCAGTGAGGGGAAGCTCCCCACCTCTTTAGGCAGCCCATCCCTCTGCTCAACTACTCTATGAAAACATTTTTCCTGACACATAACCGATATTGTTCTCCATGTAATTGAAACCCATTACTGCGTGTCCTGTTCTCTGCTGCCAACAAGAACCTTTCCCTGTCCTTCTCTAAATGACAACCTTTCTGATATTTAAAGACAGCCATCATGTTCCCTCTCAACCTCCTCTTCTCCAGGCTGAACATTCCCCTCAAGCCTTTCCTCATAGGGCTTGGTCCCAAGGCCCTGGATCCTCCTTGTTGTTCTCCTCTGAACCCTCTCAATTTTGTTCATGTCCTTTTTGAAGTGAGGCCTCCAGAACTGCACACAGGACTCCAGGTGGGGTCTGACCAATGTGGTATACAGTGGGATTGACACTGTGCAATTTTGATGTGATGTCTTTGCTGATTAAGCCCTGTAATGCATTCTCCCTCTTTACTTCCGCATCACCCTGTCCATTCATATTTAGCTTACAGTCCACAAGTACCCCAAGATCTCATTCACACACACAGCTACTCAAGAGTGTATCTCCCATCCAGTGTACACGCTTCTCATCCTTGTGAACCAGATTTAAACTCTTAACTTATCCTTATTGAATTGCATCTTATTCTCATTTGTTTATTTCCTTATTTTTGGATTTATACCCTGCCTCTGTTCACAAATGTCGCCTCAAAGCAGCTTACAGAACAAATCAACAAAACAGAATAACACATAAAACCCCATTAAAACAGCATTATCCACAATATCAAACAGTTATGAAGATGGCGGTATAAACTCATATTCCCCAAACCAACTCAGCTGATCCCAACCAAGGACCAAATACCATGATCCTCATGGTATAAATCTGGGTTTTGATTTTCCTTGTTCAGTATAGAAATGCTTAGGATAGGGCGGGACCCCAATTTTCCAAATGTGTGCAGATCTCATAGAACTCTATATCTACCTTCTGGGGTATTTGCTACCCTTCCCAATTTGGTGTCATCTGGAGTTCTGGTCCCACTGGTGGACCTCCTGATGGCACCTGGGTTTTGGGGACTTTGTGACACAGACTGTTGGACAGGGTGGGCCACCGGCCCAATCCAACATGGCTTCTCTTATGTTCTCATTGTAAGAGCAGCTTCAGCAACCAAGTTCACTGGGCTGTGAAGAGAACTCAACATTGAGACTGCAAGTCATGGTTATCCAGAGAGCCCTTCCCCACCCTTGTGTTGCTCATTATGACGGCAACAGATAACAGTCCTGAAGCTACACGGAACCCCAGGAAAACTCACTGGAGAAAAGGCCAAGGAAGGGAGGTTACGGCCTTTTATTGGCCCATTAGGCCAGCACCTCCATGCTTAGGGCGTTCACTGAGTGAACTCTGGCCCTGCTGGGAGATAGGTAGTCACTCACTTCTCCTCCAAGACTATCAGACTTGTGAGAAGTCATTAAAAATGACAACAGGGAGAGGCAGAAAGTGCATGTTAAAGGGAAAACAGAATTCAGCTCTGAGTAAGCACCTTGAAGATTGGCTTGTCGTTTTATCTGCAAGCTCAACAAGGCAGAGGGAGACCCAGTCGAGAAGAAGAAAATGTGGAAGGTATCTACCCTAAACAGCAGTAGGGGTGGCAGGCAGGGCCAGGTGCGGACACAACAACTGCTTACACGAGATATCCTGTGGACAGCAGTGCCCTGTGGTGTACTGTAGATCTTCTTGTATTTTATTGAAAAAGTGTCAGGAGCCAAGAGTCACATTCAGGGGCTTTAAACTACAATGTGGGTTCCTTATCAGATTGTCTTTGAAAAGCACTTCGAGGAAAGACCCTCTACACCAGGGGTAGTCAACCTGTGGTCCTCCAGATGTCCATGGACTACAATTCCCATGAGCTCCTGCCAGCGTTTGCTGGCAGGGGCTCATGGGAATTGTAGTCCATGGACATCTGGAGGACCACAGGTTGACTACCCCTGCTCTACACATCACAGGGTGGAAAAAAGCTTCTCCCTGGAGTTCCTGGAGGAGCTGGAAGAATTAAAGGATTAGATGGGAGTCCAAAGAGAGCCAGCTCAGTTGTTCAAGACATAATAAACAAAGTGCCTAGAGAAGAATAGCAATGCAGAACTGGCTCACAAGGAGGTTTGTTATTATGTTAGCAATTCCTAGACTGCTTTGCTCCCCAATGGGGACCCCAATGCAGCTTACATCATACCCAACTCTTCCATTTTATCCTCAGAGCAGCAACCCTGTGCGGTAGGTTGAGCTTAGAGTGAAGAGTTGACCCAAGTCCATCCCCAACTGGCTTCCATAGCAGAGGAAAGATTTGAACCTGGGTCTC
Organism: Paroedura picta; assembly: GCF_049243985.1. NCBI lineage: Eukaryota > Metazoa > Chordata > Lepidosauria > Squamata > Gekkonidae > Paroedura > Paroedura picta. The sequence goes on from NC_135373.1 coordinate 129,613,677, forward strand.
CCAGTCCCTAGCCTAGCCCTCTAACATTACACCAGACTTTCTCAACTAGGGTCTCATGAAACTCTGGGGGTTTTGGACATCCCTGGAAGGGTTGCCCGAATGGGTGGGAGTTAATTTTTTAAATACATATATTTTTACGCTTGTTAAACGTTTTCCAGGCGATATGTGGGTCACGTTGACCCTTCTCCTCTTCCCAAAATGGCCAATGATTGGCCTGAAGGGGGAGGAAAGGGTAGGGGGCACAGAGGGCTGTCTACACAGCTTTGTTTCCCAACCATATTTCTGCATGATCGCACCACATCTGTGGTCTCTTGAAACCTGAAAAATGTTTCAGGGGGTTCTCAATGGTAAAAAAAGATTGAGAAAGGCTGCATTACACCATGCTGGTTCTCTTTAGAAATTTAAGACTTTTCCAAGCCATGAACACAGGGGCAGGGTGCATGTGTGAAAAGCTTCCAAAGCAGTCCAGCTTTAGGCCCTGGCAAAAGAAGCCCCAAGAAACCATTATGAGACAGACACCCAGATGAGCATTGACTGGACTCTCCGCCATTGCTCCCACCAGGAAGAAAACACCGAGTCTTCCACCACAGTGTTATTTATCGTACAGCAAAGTTGCACACAGGAAGCACAGCTGTGGTGACGTCCTGGCTAGAAACCAAGCAGGCCTCATACGTTCCAAGAGGCTGCTTGGAGGCTACCCACAATGTCCCAAGTGGCTGAGAACTTCCTTACTGGAGTGCAAAAGCAACAGTCGGGGAGGGGGGCACAGACTTTGACATGCATTTGGAAAGGGGGGTCTCACGGGGAGATGAGAATCAACAGAGAAAACCGATGAAGTCCTGCAAACTGAAGGGAGATTACAGAAATGGACAGAGCGGCCAGATTTCGAGCCTCAGTAGCTTCCACAAACCTGTTGCTTCTCGTAGGTCCTGGAAGAACTTCTGGTTGAATATGAAGGCCACTCCGCTTATCTCTTCGACTTTGGCTTCCGCTGTGGTGTTGCGGTTGATGAAGTTGGCAGTGATGGCGATGGCCAGCTTGCCTCGGAACTCTTTTCGCCGAAAGCCTGCCCGTTGAAGGAGGAAAGGGCGACAAAAGCAGAACTCAGGGTCAGAGGCTCCCCTTGGCAACAAAAGGGCGCACTGCAGACATGCAAAGGATATGAGCGCTGCCGACATTTCTGGAGAGTGTTCAAGGCAGCAGGGGCAGTGGAAGCCCCTTGGTCAGAACCAGGCAGCAAGATGAGACTCCCTCTTTTGCAAAGAGGAGGGTTGCTCAGCACATACCTTAATATACCCAAGGGAGAGACAGGGACACATTTGACCAATTAGGCAGAGAAATAAGCACACATGTTGACTACTCGTATTGCAGGGAATACTTTACACAGGCTGCTTAAGCTGCTATGTAAGAACAGCCCTGCTGGGTCAGACCAGAGGTCCATCTAGTCCAGCATCCTAAGAACATCAGAAGAGCCCTGCTGGGTCAGACCAGGGGTCCATCAAGGACAGCATCCTGAGAACATAAGGAGCCCTGATGGATCAGACCAGTGGTCCATCTAGTCCTGCATCCTGAAAACATAAGGAGAAGAAAGCATCTCTGTCATAATCTTTATGAATGACACAAGTGACTGTTTGCCATATGTATGACTACTGGGCAGCTGGTAGCCAAATGCCACTGACGAGCTGCAAAACTCGTATATTTTTACAATATCTCTGGGACTTCCATCTCCAGAGCATCAATATTGGTGATATTGAGGTTATGTGATGACTACGATTAATAGAAGATGACCGTACACTCCTTGACGAAGGCTTCTTGAAACAGGTTTAAACCAACTGCCTGTTGGGAGAATACATCCTCTTGTCTGGGAAAAAAGCCTTTCCCAGCACATCTGCATGAGACACTTTTATTGGAAAATACCAGCAACTGAACCCGGGAACTCCACAGCAAAACAGGAGCCCCACCAATTCAGAGGTTTTGTGCCCCTGAATGCAAGGTTGCCTGCAGTCATCAGGACTAGTAGTCACCAATGGACTATCTATAGAATCTATCTAATGCCCATTTAAAGCTATTTACTCCTATAAGAAGAGCAAAGCCAGCCTCAAAACTGCTTCCCCTGTCACTTCTCCAGGATAATTTGTATGAAGCGCTTCTAGGGAGAACGCATGAGACAGAGCAAACTACAAAGATGCTTATTAGAGGAACCAGCTCTAGAAGAAGAAGAAGAAGAGTTGGTTCTTATATGCTGCTTTTCCCTACCTGAGGGAGGCTCAAAACGGCTTACAGTCGCCTTCCCATTCCTCTCCCCACAACAGACACCCTGTGGAGTGGATGAGGCTGAGAGAGCCCTGATATTCCTGCTCGGTCAGAACAGCTTTATCAGTGCTGTGGCCAGCCCAAGGTCACCCAGCTGGCTGAATGTGGGGGAGTGCAGAATCGAACCCGGCATGCCAGATTAGAAGTCCACACTCCTAACCACTACACCAAACTGGCTCTGTGCCACAAGACGACACCAGAGACTGTTACCTTCCAAAGTGTTCCGCCGTCCATCCCCTCCAATGATCACGTCGAATTCGTACTCTGATACGGGATGCGTCTTCGGGTGGACTTGTGCACGCCAGCCTATCCCTGCAGAAAGATTTCAGGTTATTCAGACAGCCTCCCCAAAATTGCTGCACAACCATTCGAGAGATTCATATAACAAGGCATTGACGCTGGCAAGGTTGATGTGGACACTTAACCACTCCATCGGCCCCTCCTGTGCAGTCTTCATTACTGAGAGCCATGCAAAGGAAGCAGCACCCACACCACTGCAGGTACAGAAGAACTGCCCCATCGCCATCAGATGCAGAGCAACACGACCTTTTGACCTTCAGCCCTCCCCAAGTTGCCGCCAGTCGCAATTCTACTTACTCTCATTCTCCTGGTCCTCGGGAGGGTAGACAAGACCCTGGAACTCCACGTTGACATGGATCTCAACCCCCAGGATCAAGGAGACCTTCAAGAGTATCAACTGGAGCTGACGAATACCTGCCCAAGGAGAAGACAAAGATGATAGCAACAGGTCAGCAATTCCTGCTAGGGCCACTGGAAGAGAAGGAGGGCTTGGAAATGTGCCACTGGCAGCGTGACTCAAAATGGCTTTCTCGAAAGCCAGCAGGTTCGGCGTGTTTGGCTGTTGTAGCAAAAACCAGACAGAGTCTTTTGAAAGTGTGTAGACATTTATTGCAGCATTAGATTCCGTGGCCTTCATCAAATGCAGGAAGTGAATGTCTGTGAGATTTGTTTCCCCTTTTATGCACAGAGAGAGAGGGGCAAGGAGGGAATACCAGCTGATGATGCGGGTTTGCGACATGTCTAAGAAGACATACACATATTCACCGAAAGACTTTGTTGGTTTTTCTAGGGCAGGGGTAGTCAAACTGCGGCCCTCCAGATGTCCATGAACTACAATTCCCAGAAGCCCCTGCCAGCAAATGCTGGCAGGGGCTTCTGGGAATTGTAGTTCATGGACATCTGGAGGGCCGCAGTTTGACTACCCCTGTTCTAGGGGCTCAACATGTCTGACATTTTTTTAAGTTGTTATGAGTATTAAAGCTGCTTAACAGAATTAAGGGGTCAGCGTTCTTGCTAGCTACTGTTCTTATGAACGAATGCCAGCCCATGTGCAGGCTTTGCGGAGAAATGGAACAAACAAGGCCTTTTAAGCCTACTGTGGACATGATTGTTTCTTTTCTTGTTCTGTGTATAAAGACCCTGCTGGTTCAGAATTCATTTCACATGCCAAGCATGGGGTGATAGGCATATCTGATTTGTTACAGGTAGTCCAAAAAGCACCTGAATCAATGTTGATTCAGACACTTTTTGGACAAGTCTGGTCTGAATCGCACTTCACCTTAAGTTAAACTGCCCAAATCAGCCTTGGCCAAAATTGCTGAACTGCAAGTCAGGTGCAATTCAGCCATGAGAAGATAGAGAAGTTTAAAGTGACCAGGATTTTTTCCCCTTCAGCACTGGAAACTATGGAGGCTGGATGGGGGGACCCTCTTTGGGTACCTTTAGAACTGGACCGCCTGATCCAATCTTTTTGACACTTCGGGATTCTTTGAGAAGAGGCTTCTGCAGTCACACTGCAAATTTGGTGCTGCTACCTCAAACCTCTGCCCCCCTCCCCACCCCCCAAACCATGGAATAAGACGAAAAGGAATAATTTCCCATTGATGTTACTGGCTCCATTGATTTTAATGGGGCTGAACAGATTCAGATTCAGCCAAATAGGCACAGCCAAATCCAAGCCAGGGAAGGGTGCTTATTCTATTAGAGGATCTTGCAAACTGTTTTACAGGCCAAAGTGCAAATTGGACAAGGGCTCTTGACTAGCAACATGGGCTGGAGATACAGGGACCCAGTATTAACGCTTGTGATGAAGCATGGACTGATTTCATACTGGTTAAATTTTGGAATCTTTTCATGGTTTACTTTGCAGAGTTAGGCTTCAACTCAAGGAGATTATTGTCAAAGAACTGACTATTCCAATAAGGAGCTGGAAAGTATTTTCAAAGTCTAAAAAGTCCTGAGGCGACCATCCTCAGCTGGGAGAATCTGTTTTTTTACCGAATCAAGGACTACTCTGGAGATCATCATCATCATCATCATCATCATCATCATCATCTGAGGGACCGCCTATCAACATACCTGACGGACCGCCTATCGCCCTATGCCCCTCGCAGGGCCTTGCGCTCTGCGGGTGAAAATCTGTTGGTCGTTCCCGGCCCGAGGGAAGCACGCCTGGCCTCGACCAGGGCCAGGGCCTTTTCGGTCCTGGCCCCGACCTGGTGGAATGAGCTCCCGGGAGAGCTGCAGGCCCTGCGGGATCTTTGAACGTTCCGCAGGGCCTGCAAGATGGAGCTCTTCCGCCAGGTTTATGGTTGAGGCCGGGGCTGATAATAGATCTATGCCCCCCCAGGGGACTCGGGTTCCGGACCCGAAGCAAAACATCATCAGGACCTCCTCTCCACCCGCTAGTAGTGGGAGGGAGGGAGGGGAAGTTGAGCTGCCGTTCTTGCCATGCCGGTAATATTGGCAATGTTATTATTGTTTTTATGGGGTTTTAATGGGGATTTGTGATATTGTTACCCGCCACGAGCCACAAGGGAGTGGCGGGATATACATATCATCATCATCATCATCATCATCATCATCTATTTATATCCCGCCTCCCCCCGGAGGCTCGAGGTGGGTTACATAAAACAATCCCATTAAAATCAATACCATAAAACAAAACCCCGCAACTAATCCTTAACAAAGATTAGTTATAGCAGGACAAGAGTGGTGGCAAGGTTCAAAGAACTAACCCAATCTCCACAACCCCACTTAAGGGAAGCGGAGGGGAGCTGGTGACATACGCAACTGTCGCTTGATAGAATTCGCTTGATAGAATTTGAGTCCAATGGCACCTTTACGACCAATCAAGATTTACTCAATAAATAATAAATCTTCATTGGTCTTAAAAGTGCCATTGAACTCAAATTTTGCTGCGCTACTTCAAACCAACATGACTACCCACTTAAATCAATCCCTGTTTGAGTTTCTGGGATTTTATTCTCCCTTCAAACCCAACAGGCAAGCCAGCAAATTGGAAAATGTCCTGCACTTTGGAGCAAGGCTGACTTGGGATGGCCCAGGCTAGCTTGGTCTCCTCAGATCTTGGAAGCTAAGCAGAGTTGGCCCTGGTTGATAGCTGGGACGGAGACCACCAAGAACGTCTAGGGTTGCTACAAAGGGGCAGGCAACAGTAATGGGAAACCACCTCTGCTCATCTCTTTCCTTGAAAACCTTACAGGTTGCCTTGGGTCAGCTGCAACTTGACCACCGCCACCAAATTACCATGCCAAAATGAGCGCCTCCTCAAATGTCTACCTCCTCTTTCTCCCCTCTGGGAAGTCTCCTGCGATCAGCAAGAGGTGGCGCCACTTACTGATATGGTCGATGGCTCCTGCACAAAATTTGCCATAGAACTTTTTGGCGCCGAGGCCCCGCAGGTCATGTATCGTGAATGGCCACAGGTGCAGAACGTTGTTGCGGGAGAAGGCATCACGCTTTTCTATGACCACCACCTTTGCTCCTAGAAAGGACAGGTCAATGGCTGTTCGAAGGCCGCAGGGTCCAGCCCCAATGATGAGACACTGCAAGAGAAACAGCAAAGTTGGTGTATAAAGGGGATTTTTTTTTTATTGCTGAAAATCCAAAGCTCAAGAGAAAACAAATACAGTTCATTTGCCTGCCAACATTCCTTGAAATGCAACAGAAGATAAAAGGTAAAGGTAAAGGTAAAGGTATCCCCTGTGCAAGCACCGAGTCATGTCTGACCCTTGGGGTGACGCCCTCTAGCGTTTTCATGGCAGACTCAATACCGGGTGGTTTGCCAGTGCCTTCCCCAGTCATGACCGTTTACCCCCCAGCAAGCAAGCTGGGTACTCATTTTACCGACCTCGGAAGGATGGAAGGCTGAGTCAACCTTGAGCCGGCTGCTGGGATCGAACTCCCAGCCTCATGGGCAAAGCTTTCAGACGGCTGCCTTACCACTCTGCGCCACAAGAGGCTCATAAGAGGATAAGAGGATGCTAAACACGATATTTAAGGACACGTACCATTGAGATGGGATTTCTAGGGTATGAATGATAGAGTCAGCAGGGACCTCCAGGATCATCTAATCCAACCCCCTGCAGAATGCAGGAAATTCACAACTACCTGTCCATCACAGTGAACCCAATTCCATTCCCAGATGATACCCCCCCCCCCCCAAATCCAGAATCCCTGGCAAGTCTGGCAAGAAATTTCGCCACCTGACCCCTAAGTAGCAATGGGCATTTCCCTGGGTATGCTAGAAAGAGCCACAGGAACCAAGCACCGACACAATCCCTTCTGCCCACCGACTCACAATCTGCCTACGTTCACAGAATCAGAATTTCTGTCAGATGGCTATCAAGCCTCTGCTTGAAAACATCCCAAGAAGGAGAACCCACCACCTTCCGAGGAAGCCTGTTCCACTGAGGAACTGCTCTAACTGTCAAGAACTTCTTCCGGATGTTTAGCCAAAAAGAGCATCTGCAAAAAGAACATCGCCATTTCATACATTATCATTTTCAGGCACACTCCAAAGGCTTAGTCCAGTTGGCTATTTTGCGTCAAAGGCTTAGGGAGTGTGAGACCACCAAACTACCAATCAGCCAGGGGAAAAGAGAGATGGACACAGTGTCAAGAGATGAGGTTAACAAGCACTGACATTTGCAAAGCACCCTGTGAGCTGCATTTAATCTTTTGAGACATCCTGCCTTTCAAAATAAAGAAGCAAGACTGGCCGTAGCTGCCCTTGGTTTCCCTACATCACAAAGCATTGCAAAGGAAAAGTTGTGAACTGCAGGGAATCGATTTTCTCATGTAAGAAACAAGCTATATGGCAATGGTTAATTTTAACTGCATGCAAACCGCCCTGAGCTATTATCGGAGGGCGATATATAAATTTAATAAATAATATTAATAGTGGTTAGATGACTTGCTGACTAAAGTTGGGACCTTTTAGATAAAAGTCAGCAATGGTGTTTTTTGGAGTAAAAAAAAAACAGTAATTTAAACGGATACATTAACGATCATATGCTATTTAGTATTTAACTTCTATTTTAGGAGCGCCTTGTCAAGGTCAGAGTGCAGGACAATTTTCAAAGGATCTTGTCAATATCTTTTTGTAAGTGGTCATAATGCCATAATGAATACAGAAGAATGTCCTCTTCTCTTCTGCACAAAGATTGCACTGCTGACATGAAGTCAGCCATGATACCGTGAGAGGAAGACGGAAGGAACAGGGGACTTGCAGTTAGGGTTACCCACCTCCAAGTGGAATCGAGAGTCCGGAGACCCGTTCCCCTAAGGCAGTGGTCCCCAACCTTTTTATCACCGGGGACCGGTCAACGCTTGACAATCTTACTGAGGCCCAGGGGGGGTAGTCTTTTGCCGAGGGACGTCGCCATCGCCGCCTGAGCCCCTGCTCCACTTGCTTTCCTGCCAGCGCCCCTGACTTCCCACCACCCACTGGGGGGCACTGTCAGCAGTAGCTGCGCAGTGCCACACCGAGGGGGAGCCCCAGCCATGGCGGTCGCTGGAGAGCACCAAAGTTGAGCCAGTGACAGAGTGGCAGGGCAGCCCCCGAGGCAGCAGCCGGGGAGGACGACGAGGAGGAGCCATGGCCTGGTATTGACTGATCTATGGACTGGTCCCAGTCTGGGGGTTGGGGACAGCTGCCCTAAGGGAAACAGCTGCTTTGGAGGGCCAACAGTATGTCATTCCATCCTCACTCAGCTCCTTTCCCTTCCCAAACTCCATCCTTTTCAGGCACTGCCCCCAACCTCCGAGAATCTCCTATACCAAAGTGGCAACCCTGCCTGTAGTGTATCTAGAACATTCCCTCCCAAAGGAAAAGGATAAACTAATTGCTACAGTACTGAAAAGTCGAGAGAAGCACATCGGTGCTTTGTATTCATAGTCAGCTTTATGTACAAGTTTCCTTATATCCCTTTTGCACAAAACTCCAACAAGATAGAACTTTGACCTTCCCATTCTCCAAAGAACAAAGATACTGGGAGGAAGGGAGGGAGGTGTGAGCTTTCCTAAAGCCACCTCTGCGTACGTGGCTGACCTGGATCAAAATCTGCACCTGATATCCATAGGAAAATTGATTCTGTCACTGAACGTTTTCAGCAAGCGGTTTGGACAGAGAGGGTTTAGAAACTTCAATCTATTCTAGCAGAAACATCTAAAGAGCAGAATGTGAGAGATAAAAGGATTTCAACTAAATACTCAGGATGAAAGCAGTGAGTTCTATATTTATTTACCTATGGTTGAGGCCATGGTGACTTAGAATCATCTGGGCCTCTTCTTCTCCTCTCCTTTTCCTCTTTATGTGTCTTTCTCTCCCAGGCCCAGATATGCTTTACCATTAAAATAGCCAAATTCACTAGCTGGAAAGCGACAATTGGCGGAAGCTGGAGTAGTATTGAAGTTCTACTGTGTTTTATTGCGCTTTTATGGCGTTGTACTATGTTTTAATATTATACGATGTTTTAACTATTGTAAACAGCCCTGAACCCACTCCTTGGCGATGGGTGGTATATAAATCAAATTATAAGGAAAAGAAAAAATGAATACAGTTATTTGATTTTTATACCGTTCCTCCCTACAAGGGGACTCTGAGAGTTTACAACAGATAATAAATACAGATAAAACCAATACTTCTCCCTACCACCACCACCCAAATACCCTCCACTATTATTATTATTATTATTATTATTATTATTATTATTATTATTATTATTATTATTATTATTATTATTATTGGGCTAATCAGACTGGAAAGATCAAAAATGGGGTGGGGGCGAAGGAAGGGAGGCCTATATCGTTACCACACAGTCATGACCTTAGACTTAAGCCCGACAGAAGTTTTGTGGACCCTGCAGAACTTTGACAGCTACATCAGGGCCAAGATTTCGACTGGCAGCTCATCCCAACAGGTTGGAGCCAGGATTGAAAAAGCCCCGGCTCTGATCAAGGTCAGGCCAAGGATGAGCAACAAGTTGGGGCCAGGGGTTGGTGTTTGCAGAGTGCAATGCTCTTCAGGGGACATATTGGGAGAGGCGGACCCTCAGGTATGTAGGGCCCGGGCCTTAAAGGTCAGTACCAAAAACTTGAACCTGAACTGGAACTCCAACAGTAGCCAAAGCAATTGCTGTAGGGCAGATTGAATATGAGCCCTCCACGGGGTCCCCATAAGTAACTGTGCAGCTGCATTCTGCACCAGCTGCAATTTCCAAGTCAGGCCACGTAGAAAGAGTTCAAAAGCCAGAAAAATCTCACACAAACAACAGAAAGGGCACAAGGTGGGTAAACCACAAAATAATCTATACCAGGGGTAGTCAAACTGCGGCCCTCCAGATGTCCATGGACTACAATTCCCAGGAGCCCCCTGCCAGCATTCGCTGGCAGGGGGCTCCTGGGAATTGTAGTCCATGGACATCTGGAGGGCCGCAGTTTGACTACCCCTGATCTATACAATCGCACACCTTCTGGCCCATCCCTTAATCTTATCACCTGATTACTCCATTCTGGATGATTCAGCAAAAAAAAACACAGACCGTCTTCGATGAAAAGCACTGCACAGGGATTGCCATGAGATGAGGCAGGAGTCCAGTGAGGTCCCATTCACACAAACACGCAAGGCCTCGCTTGACTACGCAACCAAGTGATGATGACGCACAACATGACTCACCCCTCAATTCCCAAGCCATATGACGCCGTACCATTACCAGACGCGTCATCAAAATGCACGTTTCTGCCTTAATACCTTGAAATCTGTTTGATTCCAACAAGGGACTCAGAAAAAAGCAAGCTGGAGGAGCCAACTAGCACACACATACACACACCCTCTTCAAAGACTGCATTCTAAATTGTCCTGCCCAACCAAACAGGCAATTCTAATTAAAAGGGCAGTTTCCAAATGCAAAAACTGTCCAAATTCTTGTTGTCTCTAAGGTGTCACTGGACTCTATTCTAGCTGTGAAACCATTATGGCCCAAATGTGATCACTGCTCACATGATTACAGCAGAAACTACCACCAAGCACCACCTGGGAAATTTCAGCCAGAGGCCAAGGGGCATCTGAAGAAGAAGAGTTGGTTCTTATATGCCGCTTTTCTCTACCCAAAGGAGTCTCAAAGTGGCTTACAATCGCCTTCCCTCTCCTCTCCCCACAACAGACACCCTGTGAGGGAGGGGAGGCTGAGAGAGCCCTGATATTACTGAAGAAGAAGAGCTGGTTCTTATATGCCACTTTTCTCTACCCGAAGGAGGCTCAAAGTGGCTTACAATCGCCTTCCCTTTCCTCTCCCCACAACAGACACCCTGTGAGGGAGGTGAGGCTGAGACAGCCCTGATATCACTGCCCGGTCGGAACAGTTTTATCAGGCCCGTGGCGAGCCCAAGGTCACCCAGCTGGCTGCATGTGGGGGAGTGCAGATTCAAACCCGGCTCGCCAGATTAGAAGTCCGCACTCCTGACCACTACACCAAACTGGTTCTCTGCATGGGAGATGCTGCTTAGCAAGAGCTCACCTTCGTGTTGGTGCAGACTTTCCCTTTCTTGAAGTCCTTGTGGCAGCCTCTCTTATCCAACTTGGCCCAAAGCGCTTTGGCTTTCCAGTAGTTCAGCTTGGACTTGAGCTTGTGGTAGAAAGTACGGTAGTCCTTGGGCTTCAGCTCCAGATAGTCGCAGAGCTCCTGGAAGGCTTTGAGAGTCCCTTTGCAGGTGGTGGCCTGGACAAAGCGGTCAAAGAGGACGTGGGCCTGGTTCACCTTCTCGTTGCTCCTTTCCTCCATACTTCCAGCTTAGCCACCAGGCCTCCTTGTTCTGGCGGCGGCCGTCCCCCTTCCAGTCTGGCTGCCTTCTTGGCTGCTACGCTGCACATCAACAATCGCTTCTTTTAATCCACATGCAACAATAACCTAGAAAAGCAAAAGGGAGAGAGATCATGAACCTGCGCGCACTTGTCACCGGTAGGTTGGAGCACTGTAAAAAAACAGGGGTGGGGCATTCACTGTGCTTTGAGACATCAACGCTTACTGCAATCGAAAGATCAGCCAACAGCACAGCTTACGGCTTTAAGTCAAATTTCGTAGCCAGGAGTAAAAACAGAACTTCACAACCTGCACAAATGTATGCTGAGTTACACTGGTCTGGTCAATTCTTCGCAATGTGTTTTATTCAACCTAACCAAGAGGTGTGCGGCCCTACACATTCTATTATTATTATTATTATTATTATTATTATTATTATTATTATTATTATTATTATTATTATTATTATTATTCGATTTATTACCCGCCACTCCCTTGCGGCTCGTGGCGGGTTACAACATTTTAAACCCCAATAAAATCCATTAAAATCCGTTAACAACAACTACAGTTCCTTATTAGTTAGCAAGCTAACCTGGCAAGATCGGCTAATCAACTAATCAACTTCCCCCTCCTCCTACTAGTAGGTGGGGAGGGGATACTGATGGTACCAATCCTCAATCCCAGTCCCAGGTCCCGGGTCCCGGGGGGGCCCTAGATGTTAGCTTTGGCCTCAACCATAAACCTGATCAGCAGCCATTTTGTTCTGCCCCCATCCCATACCTTGGGTATCTGGGATGCCAGTTTATTCAAGCAGAGGTTCTTCCACACAACAGCAGCCACAAGGTAAGCCAGGGGGAGGGAGGGAGGCTGTGGGTGGCTGTCCATTTGTGCTTCACGCCACCTTTGCCGGCCTCCTGCCTGCAGGAGGATGGCAGGGAAGTCTGGCGAGGCATGCTGTTGTGCCAGCCATGCCACTCTCGCCTGCCTTCTGGATATAGGGGAGGATGGGAACGCCAATTAGGCATACTGCGCACTGCCCCCACCACTCTCCCCGGCTTCCTGGTTGCAGGGAACCCGCAGGGGGGCCTCCAGGGCCACCCACCCATTTTTTAAATGGGCTCCTCCACTTGTATGTGTCTGTATATTTTTCATTTATTTATTCTTTTATTGGATTTTTTACCCGACCGTCTTGAGAGTCATCTCACGGCGGGTTACAAGTAAAAAGTAAAAACCGCAGTACAATGTTAAAATGAGAAAACATAGTTAACCACATACTCTGGCAACCAGAGATAAAACCCTCCCCCAGACTTCTAATGTCCTGCCCCCCATCCCCCACCCAATGCCTCAGGTCTCCCATTCTCAGGGGTGCTCGTTGATCTTAACATTTGATCTTTCACATCAGCCATAGACCTGGCGGGAGAGCTCCATTTTGCAGGACCTACAGAACTACGAAAGCTCCAGCAGAGCCCTCAGCTCTTCCGGGAGCTCATTCTACCAGGTCGGGGCCAGGACCAAAAAGGCCCTGGCCCTGGTCGAAGCCAGGTAAACCTTCCATGGGCTGGGAGTCACCAACAGGTTAGTACCTGCAGAGTCCAAGGCCCTGCGAGGAGCATAAGGTGATAGGTGGTCTCTCAAATACTATTTAAAACGATAAATTGAAACTTATAAACACAAACAAACACATAAAACACAAATAAGGAGGGCTAATGGGTGGAACACAATGAAGATAGAAGCTTCTGGGGAGGGAGTTCCAAAGTTTGGTGTCACAACTAACAAGGCCCTTTCTTGGGTTACTACCTATGTAGGCTCAGGTGGTCACAGGTACCCGATCGAAATCCTCCAGAGACAAACGGAGAGGACAGGTAGGTTCATATGGAAGAAGCTATTCCAGCCCCAAGTCATATAAATCAATACCCAGTCGTAAAGTCAATCCAGCAACCTGGATTGAACTTGGAAGTAAATTGGAATTCTAAAAATATATATAAAAATGAATTAACTCCTACCCATTCAGAAATTCCAGGGTCTCAGGAAAGAAAGTCTGATTTAGAGTGTATCTTGTGGCCTTTGCCTGATCAGGCAAATATATCATCTCAAAAGCCCTTTAGCTTTTTATAGAAGCTTTTGAGAAAGAGAGAGAGACCTTTACTATTGTAATAGGAAGCTGGCAGCTTTATATCTCAGGAACTCAGCACTCCTCAGCTGTAGCTCTTGGTTGCAAATATCAACTGGGTAGAATGCTGGCACGTTACTAACATAATGGCACTGGTTCTATTTCAGTACAGTCTTCCAGCACCTGGAGAAGAACAAAAGCACACAAATAGAGTTGTTGACAGCTAATCTGCAGCAACCCTGACCAAGAGGGAGCTGCTCTCAGTGGGGTAAGTGAGAGTTTGGTGTAGTGGTTAGGAGTGCGGACTTCTAATCTGGCATGCCAGGTTCGATTCTGCGCTCTCCCACATGCAACCAGCTGGGTGACCTTGGGCTGGCCACAGCACTGATAAAACTGTTCAGACCGGGCAGGGATATCAGCGCTCTCTCAGCCTCACCCACCCCTCAGGGTGTCTGTTGTGGGGAGAGGAAAGGGAAGGCGACTGTACCCCCTTTGAGCCTCCTTCGGGTAGGGAAAAGCAGCATATAAGAACCAACTCTTCTTCTTCTAATTTACACCGGTGGTTCAAGGTTTTTTTTTTTAATGGCATTGTTTGAGCCTAGAAATACTGTTCCATTGTGAATAGCCCACCTTACAGCTTAAAAAAAAATCCTAGCCCTCATGGCTCCTAGTACAATCCAGAGAACGTGAGTGTAAACTTTCAAAATCAGAGAGAACAAAAATAATTTTCAAACGCTAGGAGGAAAGTTTGGATGTCACCCGCAACTAGTTGTCCCGCCTCATTGTTAGTAGCAGCAAAAGTTCAGCAAGTGGCATTCCCACTTTCCTAATGTGCAAAATGTACATGGGGTGCAGAATTCAGCTGTCCTTGGGGCAAAATCTCAATGATTATGGTGCAGAACTGTGAGAATGTGGAACTCTGTGAACTTCACATTCCCCATTACAGAGCCAAAGTGGGCTTAAAGAGACTTGGGCAGAAAGGAAAAGGAAGAAGAAGAGAAGGAGGAGGATGTAGAAGAAGATGAAGAAGAGGAGGAAGAGATGGTTTTTATACCCAGCTTTTCACTGCTCAAAGGAGTCTCAAAGCGGCTTACAATCACCTTCCCTTCCTCTCCCTACAACAGACACCCTGTGAGATAGGTGGGGCTGAGAGAGCACTGAAAGGACTGCTCGGTGAGAACAGCACAGGACTGTGACTGGCCCAAGGTCACCCAGCTGTCTGCATGTGGAGGAGCGGGGAATCAAACCCTGCTTGCCAGACTAGAAGCTGCCGTTCTTAACCACTACACCACCCTGGCTCTTTGGGGAGCAAAGCTACGGAAAGAAATCAAGGCTTATAAAATGGGTGGACAGACACAGAAACGTGAATCATCTCTCCACGTAACTGCTGTCCCAGAACAGCTATATAAATCTTTAGTCTCACACAAAGCCTTAATCGGAGGTGCTGTTTTTACAAGACTATCTAGTAATGCATGCAGCCAATACATCAATCCACGGGCCTCTGTAAACGTCATACATCCTCAGGAAGGTTCCCACAGGGCAGTTCCACTGGTATTTTCGCCTCTGATCTTGAGCTGGTACAGAGATTACTGACTCACAGACACTCTTGTTCTCTAAAGATTGCGATAGGAAGGAGAAGCCAACACCTCTATGGCATGCTCAACTCAAGCCAGGAGGGTCTTGATAAGTCAAAGCCAGTTGCATCCAGAATACCCCACAGAAAAGTGGACCAGATCCTGAGGCTTCAACAAAATAAATTCTCAGCGCCCTTTCAGAAGGCATTTTTTTGCACGGGTTGAAGGTTCAGAACAACGGCGATCCCAATCTTCACTTCAGCCTATGAAGAGCTGTCAACACTCGTGAGGTGTAAATTCAAATTAAATGGGTTCGCAAGCTTACAATCTCATCAAGAGGATCCGGTGTGAATGTACCTCGCTCCAGGCTCAACTGCAAATTCCAGGGACTTGCCTAATTTGTAGGGGTTTGTAATTAACGGCGGCTTGGTAAAAACAGAGAATGCAGCCCAGATGCTGCATTGTTACCATTACAGTAGGGGTAGTCAACCTGCGGTCCTCCAGATGTTCATGGACTACAATTCCTATGAGTCCTTGCCAGCGTTTGCTGCGTTTGCTGGCAGGGTTCATAGGAATTGTAGTCCATGAACATCTGGAGGACCACAGGTTGACTACGCATGCATTACGGCACCATAAATGGAGCCAGTATCTCCACCAGCTCTTGCCATAATCCCACATCTGTCCCTGAGCAGACATGGTCTTTGCAGCCGTAAACAGAGATTCTTATCCATTCTGCAGGCTAAGAAGTACCATGCACTAGGCAAAAGTGACAGAATTCAGAAAGAGTGTAAACTTCCCCCAGGAACTATTTTTTTTACAATAAAAATACATTCCCTCTTATCCAATGCAACTGGGTGTTTTCTTTCCTTCTTTTTTTTTAAAGCAACTATTTTTACTGGAATGAAGCGATGGTCTGAACTCAGATCCAACTTCTTCAGATTCTTGCTAACTTATTTTTCCTGGTTCCTGGCAGGGAGGAGGAAGCCAAGGCCAGCGTTCACAGTTTATGCTTCTTGCCATTCCGATACGTCCATGCTCCCCAGTGTTTTGCTGGCGGTGCATTCCTGAATACTATGTGGCGGTAATTATTCAGAATTTCAAGCAGTGGGCAGCCGCCGTGGGTGTGCTTGAAGGGCAAGTGACCCCTTGGGCATTTTTCACGAGGTAGCATTCACCGGGCCCTCTCTTCTCTCTGGGGGAGACGGGCACATCCAAGGGGCAGCCAGGCAGAGAGGTCTTGCTAGTATGCACCAGTGCTGCCACACGAGTGACTCCAGTTTCCATAAATGCTCCTAAATATATCACCTTGCTGTTGGCAACCTAAACGCCACTCATGGAGAGGCGCCACAAACCCACCCACGGTCCTGCACACCCAAGGCAACCGTCATTCATCATAGCCCCTGCGCCACTGTGTTAACTATGCACACCACTCTTTAACACTAAACAATGGAAGCAAGTGCTGTGAAGCGAGATCATGGTTTTTTTTATTGTTTCTGCTGGTGGCTTTTAATAGTCACTGTGATCAGCAGGCCTGACTTTGATCGGTGCAAAGCAAATTTTTTTTTCTTAATTGAAAAAAGGAAAATGTAGTTATATGCTCTGGAACGGCGGAAGTTATTTAAAAAGGAACAGGAGTTCATTGCTCCTGAGTGGTGAAGGCGGGATGCTAAACTGCGGACAGTGCTAACCATGGTTTTCTGCCTAGCCCCGGTTAAGATGCCAAATAGTCTCACCAAGGCCCATTATGCACGGCCGCCGAAACGGCGATTTCGGTTCACATGGAAAACGCGGAGGGGGAAGACGTGACGCACACCGGTTATGCACGGGGCGGGGCGCGACGGCGGCAAAACCCAGAGTAACCGATTATGCACGCGGCAATCCCGGCACCACTTCTGGTTGCGCCCTGATCACCCGGAAGCTGCGCTTTCTTCCGCGTTTCGTGAACGCGGCTTTTTTGGCGGCATGCACCGAAGCTGCGTCCGGTTGCAGCCGGCACCGTGCGTCATCAGTGATTTTAGTCGACGCCATTCCACCCCGAATGTGCACTAAAACCCCCGTGCATAATGGGTCCAAATGATGCCCTGTCTCCTCAGAGCAAAGCTTCTTGCCGCCCTGCTAACAGAGAAGCAGGACATTTCTTTAACCAGTTATAGCAGCCAAGTGACATTTTCACCTCCTGCTTTGTGGGAATCTCTTAAGTAGACCACAGGTAAGACCCCTTTTACAAATATGATGGCTCTCTTCATCTTACAGTAATCTTGGGAAAGATCTCAAACAGCTCCAGTTGTAGATTCAAGCAGGTTGCCGTGCTGGTCTGAAGCAGCAGAACAAAATTTTAGTCCTTTGACACCTTTAAAGACCAACAAAGTTTTATTCAAGGCGTGAGATTTTGTGTTGCATGCACACTTCTTCAGATACAATGTCAAGTACAAGCTCTGATGGTACTGGGTCTTCTCAACAATAGGTAAAGGTAAAGGTATCCCCTGTGCAAGCACCGGGTCATGTCTGACCCTTGGGGTGACGCCCTCTAGCGTTTTCATGGCAGACTCAACACGGGGTGGTTTGCCATTCCCTTCCCCAGTGATTACCGTTTACCCCCCAGCAAGCTGGGTACTCATTTTACCGACCTCGGAAGAATGGAAGGCTGAGTCAACCATGAGCCGGGTGCTGGGATCGAACTCCCAGCCTCATGGGCAGAGCTTTCAGACAACATTTCTGCTGCCTTACCACTCTGCGCCACAAGAGGCTCTCAACAATAGGGACTTCCAAAACAACTGGCTTATTTTAATTTGTTGCGGCTATGCACTTTGGGGTTACAAGGGGTGCTAGTCCTTAAGAAAATGACAAGCATGCAACTGAACTACAGTAAGTGGGATACCCTTCCTGTACATTTTCTACCAGCATGGTACAGATTTTGTTCAGAACGTTCCCTTGCAAGACTTGCATTCACTGGACAGGTGAGTTATACACCACAGTGAACACCTGTGAAATGCAAAGCCAACCTATTTTCCATATCCTTTGGGTCTTCCTTGACCTCGCCAATTCGTAAGTGTGAGCATCACTTAGAATATTCCATAAAGTTTAATTTGTCCTGAAATATTTATACAATTAGTTGCAGAGCAGAGGCTTAAACATACCTCTCTGCACATGGACCCGTTCTTGCTGCATTAATGCTTACAATGTCACCATGCATAATACTACCTCCAAGCAAAAGCATCAGAATCCACTAGCAACATTAAACACCCTTTTTAAAGACAAAACTAGCACAGGTGATTTTCTCATTCTCTCCATGACCCCATAAAAGCATGAACGCCCACAATACTGACTCTTTTTTTAATGAAGTGCTGAACCTGGGAATCGGTGGTTCGTCCCAATCATTCCAAAATAAAGAGCGCCGAGTCCTGCATCTTCTCAGAGATCCTGTCCAGCTCCCCAAATCACTTGAGTGCATCAAATTACTCTTGGTGCGCCCCTGTTGCTGACAAAATGCTTTTTATAGCAACAGGGAGCATAAATCAAAGAACACTCCATAGTGTGGTGCCAACAGAGCAAAGCTGAAGTTAAACTTAGCTTGCCAGCCTCTCCGCCTTGTTTTCCTATTTTGTCGGGCAAACAAATGGGAAACTTGGAGAAAATCCGGGCTGATTTGAATCAGGAAACCCTCCAAAAGCTGTCTCAGGTATTCTGTGCCGCCGTGTGAGGTGCACTTTTCCACAGGAAGTCCTCCCACCTCCCACTCCTTCACAACAGGAGGGAATGAACTAGGTGCGTGTAAACAGATGAGTAAGGATGAGATCCACACCCCTTTCCCGAGGAGGAGGAAAAGGGGCTAGCAAGCTTCGGAGTAAAGTTTCCTTCTGCAAGGAGCCTTGGTGAGCTCCCATCAACCCCTTCCTCTTCCCAGTCTTGTCCAGAATTGCCTGCCCTGTAAAAAACCCTGGAAACCCATGGAGGGGGGGGAGCAAGCCAGGGATCACAGGAAACGACAAGGGAAGGCGGAGATTGCCTGCCAGGTTTCCAAGGTATCGGAATGCACGCCTGTGATTTTCTCCAAGTTGGCAGGATCTTGGACATTTTTGTCTTCAGGCAGCCGATGCTGACTCAGAACTTCTGAGCATTCCTTGGCTGAGACATTGGGGGGGGGGGGGGGCTGCACAGTGGGGGAGAGAAGAGGGGACACAGCTAGAGCATATATAGGCAGGAAAAGGGATGTGTTACTCTACACAACACTGACAAAAACTTGTCAACTCACATCTGCCTATTCAGCTCTGGGTTTTTATCTCCTGAGCAAAACAGCAGAAACCCAGAAAAAATATCATGATGGAACAAGAGAAGGGGAGAGATACGAAAAGCCCCTACAACAGTGGTTCTCAACCTGGGGGTCAGGACCTCTTTGGGGATCGAAGGACCCTTTCACAGGGGTCGTGGCAGGGCAAGCAGCTTGGCCGGGAGGGGGGGCACCATCCACACAACAGTCTTGCAGGGTAGATCGAGCTAGAGTGTTCATCTGTCTGGAGTAGCGGAAAAGAGCGAGATCAGCATGGTGGGACAAGAGGCAGAACTAAACTGAGAAACCCCGGAAAAAAAGCCAATTTATATACCACCATGAACAATGGGTCTTCACGCGATGGGTCAGTTTCGGTTTAATTTCTGTGAAAGAACACTTGCATAATTTTAGGGTTGGGGGTCACCACAACATGAGGAACTGTATTAAAGGTAGAGTAGATGAGCAATAGGGATGTGAGTGTCCTGCATAGTGCAGGGGGTTGGACTAGATGACCCAGGAGGTCACTTTCCAACTCTATTATTCTATGATTCCATGAAGGGGCCGCAGCATTAGGAAGGTTGAGAACCACTGCCCTACAAGTCTGTCTTTAGCTACAATTGCTAAAGCGTTTCCACTAAACTACAGACCGCTTGCATCGTCCCTGACTCAAAAACTTAAGGGCCTCTTCACACATTCGGTTTTCAGATGTATTTGTCTGTCCGCCTAAAAATGTTAAGTCGTGAACGCAGCAATCGCAAATTTAGAAACTTGCATTGTATGACGAGTGCCAGCGTTCGAGAGACTGGGCTAGCTGTGGACACCTGCCAAGTGTTTAGGTCTCGATTTGCTGCCGCAAAATCGTACTTAAAAGACAAAGGGTCAAAGCACAGGTCTTGACAGCTTGTTGGAAAGCAGCGGAAAACATCCTGTATTTTTCCAGAGATGTCACTTCCAGCAAGTGGGCAGAGTTCAAAAAGAGGCCAGCAGCTATTCATTTCGGAGCAAGGCAAGCCCAACCACCCCATAAAATCCCTCCCAGCTCAGCAACCCACACAGTTAATCTGTTTTGAGTATATATAGTTATATAGTGTAGCATCCTTTCAATCCAGCAGTGTTTCACTAGTAGGAACACTCCCCATCTAAGATGTCTAGTTAAATATCCATTAGTACTGGGCATGGCCTCGAGGGTAGCCAAGAAACATCCAGCTAATTTTGACTACACCTCTCCAGGCAGCTTTCAGAATTATACATGCTAAATATGAATCCAGGGGACACCATTAAGACCAACCAAGTTTAATTCTTCATATAAGCTTCCACGCGCATGCACAGGAAGGAGCGCGTATGCACAGTAAAGCTTATACCCAGAATTAAACTTTGTTGGGTTTAAAGGAGAGCTGGTGTTTATACTCCGCATTTCACTACCCAAAAAAGTCTCAAAACAGCTTACGATTGCCTTCTCTTCCTCTCCCCGCAATAGACACCCTGTGAGGTAGGTGAGGTTGAGAGAGCTCTGAAAGAACTGTGACTCGCCCAAGGTCAACCAGCTGATTGAATGTGGGGAAGGAGGAGTGGATTCAAAGTTTGTTCTTATTTATTTCATTTATTGTTTTATTCTACTGCTTCAGAGCAAAACGGATACCCTCCTGAATACTAAGTATGTTATTCATATAATCTACAATGTTTAGAGCATTACACTGAACACAAATGCAATACACAAATTCTCTATACTTATGTACGCCCTAACACAATCTTGACTGGAATGAAATAGTACTTTTGAGCATAAATGTTTTCTCCACTTACACAAGGTTGAATTTAGGGAAGCACTCTGTGGGGAGGGTCAGGCTTTGTTGTGTATGTTGCAGCTGAGCTTCCCCCTGATGTGTGCCAAGGGGCTTGTGTAGGACTGTTTGGTAAAGCAACAAACACCCAAAACTGTGTTTCGGCTCACGATCAGTGTATGTCCGTGCAGATTTCCCTTCACTTAATAAGTTGCAGTAATTGCGTTTTGGAATTGAGTGAAGTCCTGGCCAAACCGCCAGAATTCCTTGCAGGTGTGATCACAGTTTGCATAATGGGGGTGTGGTTTTCCCTTTCCCTGACTTCAACATAGCTCCAAATTCCTCCTGGGTAGCTTGACTGCAGCAATCTTCCTCCTCCAACTTCCTCCATCGGTTCACCTGCCCTCAAACAAGCCTCCAGTCTCACACCCTGAACATGTCAGAGGTGTGGCTTTGTGTTCAAGAGAAATATTCTCTCATGTGGGAGTAGGCCGCAAATCCTGCACCTTTCGTCAGGCTGAGCACGAAGGCTTAATGTAACCCAAGGCTCATAACAACAAAAGTCCAGAGTCTCTTTGGAAGCTAGGCCTTAGGCTCAGGCCCTGGGTGGCAAGAAAGCCTCTGAGCATGTGCAGAATGGTCTGGGGCCTGGGGACCAAGTCCTGTGAGGAAAGGCTGAGGGACTTGGGAATGTTCCATCTGGGGAAAGAGCATGATTGCTCTTGTGAAGTATTTGAAAGGTTGTCACTTAGAGGAGGGCACGGAGAGGTTCCTATTGGCATCAGAGGTTAGGACCCTGGGGAATTAGTTTAAGCTACATGTAGAACAGGATTGGCTACATATTGACAAAAAAAAATCACAGTCAGAGAAGTTCAGCAGGATAATTAGCTGTCTTAAGGAGGTGGTGCAGCCTCTGGACAGATATTTCTCCTGGATGCTTTAGGCTGATCCTGCACTGAGTAGGGGGTTGGGCTAGATGGCCTATCTGGCCCCTTCCAACTCTATGACTCCAAAATGGCTGCCTACGGAGGAGGTGAGCTCTTCCTCATTGACAGTCTTCAAGCAGTGGCTGGACTGATCCTTATCCTGGATGCTTGAGGCTGATCCTGCACTGAGCAGGGGTTGGACTAGTTTGGCCTGCATAGCCCCTTCCAACTCTAGGATTCTATGAATGCAAGCTGGCAATATAATGATCCCAGCCATCAGTAATGAACAGCCAGGATTCCCAACAGCTCTGGACTCCACTCATTCCCCATTGCAAATGAACTGCTGAGTAAGGTTTGCCCCCAACATAAACATACCAATGCCACCTCTTTGTCTCTGTGACAGGAAGCTCGAAGACTCCCCACCTCAGGTCCAAGCGAGACTTCCTTGAACACACCTGAAGACCACTTAAACAGAATTGGACCATCAGTCCATCAAGGTTGGTATTTACTCAGGCTGGCAGCAGCTCTGTTGGAGGACTTTCACATCACCTCCTGCTTGGTCCTCATAACTGGGGATTCAACCCGGGACCTTCTGCATGCAAAGCAGAGGCACTTCCACTAAGCCACAGCACCTAGTGTTGTTAGCTCAATCTGTAACTTCACATGGATACTTGGGGGCAGGACCTACAATTTTGCAGTTTTTTGGAGGGATTTCCCCTCACTCTCCAGCAGACCACTGTGCTCCACGTAAGCCAGCATTCCACCTAAGAAGGTTAGGGTGATTTTGTCCCAGGGTCCCGAATAACGGCATTGTTCACCATTCAGTCAGCACCCTTGAAATAAAGCAGCATGCACCTCTTCAGATGAAGGCTACCTCAGTCTCTCCTTATTTCCCCGCTGCACCCACTAGACCACACAGCTTTCCCAGAACCCTTGACGACAAAGAAGGTCCATTAACGAATCGTCTAGTTAAGGTTGGGTTGGCAGGGCAGAGCCCCTCAGCCTGCTTCCCCTCTTTCCTTTTAAATCAGAGGCGCATCAAACAATGAGCTTCACATATCAGGTTTCCCATTATACAGCAAAAGAGAGCAGGTGAAGTTTCCTAGTCCTGCCATGGATTTTATGCTCCAGGGCTCAGTTTAGCCAGCCTGAATGAGTCACTGGCTAAGTCATAACCACAGCATGCACAAAGAGAGTGCACTGATGCATCCAAAAAGAATGGAAAAAGCTGCCCGAGGGTTAGGACATCTCTTTCTCTCTCTCTCTCGCTGCTGGACTTTGCCTTATAAGAACACACGGGAATCATCTGGGAAGGCCAAAAATAAAGGCAGAAGGGCCAGCATGCATACATGAACCGTAAGGTTTTGACTTGGACTCAAAATCCAGGTATCCCACCTTCAACAGCAGGGTAACTAAAGGGCTAAATTGCAAGCGACAGATCCCGATTCAAATCTCATATCTGCCATTATACTAGGTGGCCTTACGCAAAACCAGCATCTCTCAGTCCAGTCCCCTGCAACATGAGCCTGATGAGAATGGCCTACCTTATAAGGTTACTGTGAGGAAAATGAACAAGTTTGAAATGTTTAGAAGAAGCTAAAGCACTGCATGATGCTAACTATGTATTAGCTGCCTATCTCTATGTTGTCCCTATAAAACAAATGATACCACCACCCAAGTACCACTGCAGACTGCAGGAAGGGGATCCTGTGAGAGCGAAACCTCCCCATACATTTTTTTTTAAAGAAACACCTTCGATGACAATTAGAGCGGTTTCTCAGTGGAACAGGCTTCCTCGGGAGGTGGTGGGTTCTCCATCTTTGGAGATTTTTAAACAGTGGCTGGGTAGCCATCTGACAGAGAGGCTGATTCTGTGAAGGCTAAGGGGTGGCAGGTTACAGGGGATGAGCGATAGGGATGTGAGTGTCCTGCACAGTGCAGGGGGGTGGACTAGATGACCCAGGAGGTCCCTTCCAACTCTATGATTCTATGTAGAAAATCAGCATGCCTTGGCAATAGAATTCTAGACTAGACTTTTCATTACCTGCTAGATTTCTATATGCAGGGGGATTATTTTCTGAGGAGTATGCGGGCAGGTGAGCCTGACGAGCAGCCGGAAGTGGTTCAGCATGGACAGAGGGAACCACCTTCCATGAGAATGCTATCTGGCCAATGGGATTCCGAAGAAGCATTCACCACATTCCTGCTTGAAGAAACAAACGCCTTTTGTTGCAGGAGAAATGGAAGGGAAAGTCTTCTACCAGAGCCACAAGAGGGCAAGGTAAGCAGCTTATTACAAACTTATCAGTCGAGGTGATTTGCAGCTCCCCAGTATAAAGTAGCACCTGGAGTCATCAGTATAACACAGAGAGGGAACCAAATACGGCTCACATCACATTAGACCAGCCTTTTTCAACCTTTTGACTATGGTGGAGCCCCTGAAATAATTTTTCAGGCTTCAGGGAGCCCTGGAAGAGATGTCAGCTGGTCACGCCTCCCCACCACACCCCCGGAAGTGACATCACCACCCGCTTTAACAGGTAGGCTCAAGTAGGACTGGAGGAGGGGGGAGAGATCGGGCTTGGTTTGCAGTGGGAGTAGGCGTGCAAGCTCTACTTGCTCCCAGGCGAAGAAACCATGAGAGAACTCAGTCAGGAGGGGGAGCAATGTAAGAGGCCAGTTCCCTAGCTTGTGGCCAAGCCCATTAAGGTAGGAGGGGAAACACCTTGGACCCCCTCCAGAGCGTTACCCTTGGTTGGGAATCCCAGTGTTAAAGCTGATTCAGACTATTGACCCATCTTGCTCAGTATTTTCTACTCTCCCCTCGCAGTGGGCTTTCTGGCTGGGAAACTCCCAGAAATTGCTACCCAATAACCTTTACCTGGCTAGGCCAAGGAGCACATCTCTGACCTTTTGCATGCAAAGCATGGCACTATCACCAAATCACAGCATTTCTCAGAAGGCTGACACTAAACTCTGCCTGACAGGCTGTAGCACATGGCTTGATAAGCTTTTATTTTAGTACAACCTCGAGATGGACAACAACAGAGCTATGTGACCGTCATCCCCGGCCCATCACAACAGAATTTTAGAAAACAGCTGCCCTGACCTAGTCGCAAGTGGAGAAGCAGCAGGTACTGCTTAAGCATTTCCTAGCTTTTCGTGCCTCCAGCACCATATCATTGGTCTGGCACACACACACACCCCACACCCCACTGAACACAGACCACTAACTGGCAGATAGATTACTATGTGGTCCAGACTGGGCTGAGGTCATCTTTTCCTAGATTACCAAGAGAGCTGCCTCAACATGATAGGTGCCGTTCGGGTGTTTCGGCTCAGGGATTTTGAACTTTGATGCATGCTTCTCGGCTGTGTTTTCAGGAAAGGGCGGGGTAGCCCGAGATGTAATTGCAGTAAATGTGCCTGTCATTTGAACCAGCCCAACAAAACCCTCATCCTGGAGGGCAAGACGGTTCTACCTCCTATTCATCCTTAACGGCATCTCGAAAACAGAATTTTATAAAATAAGGCTTTAAAAAGTAACTAGGGCCTCACAATTTATACTAGCCAGACTACGCATCACACCTGCAACCTAAAACTGCTTTTATAAAGATTCAGGGTTTGTTCAGGGGAATTCAGGTAGACGTGTTGCCACCTACGCTGCCATTCCCCACCTCTTAGACACAGCAAATGTCTTATGACAGGCACCACATTTTAAACTAGTAATAAAGCCCGTGTAGTCCATGAACATCTGGAGGACCACAGGTTGACTACCCCTGCTATAGAGTCATAAAAAACCAGCAGCAACCTGATGACATTTTCCACCACCAAGCAACTAGTCAAGTGGCTGTTTATAAGACTAAGTGCGAAGTTTCAATGGACATGAATTTTCAGACCTAAAGCATGCCAAGTCAACAGCTGTTTCAGAAAACATGAGCTTCAGTTCAGGCTAGCCTGATGTCATCAGATCTCAGAACTTAAGCAAAGTTGGCCCGGGTTAGTTGGATGGGAGACTACAAGGAAGTCCAGGTTGCTACGCAGAGGCAGGCAATAACAAAGCACCTTGGAATGACTCTTGACTTGAAAACCCTAGAGGGTCACCATAAGCCAGCTGTGACTTGACAACCAAATATATATAGGCTAATCCTGATCCAAAAAGAGGCAGGCATCTATTCATGAATTCCTTCAATCAGATGGACTTGGGAAAATCCGGGAACATAGTAAGCTTCCTGATATCATGTCATGACCACTGTACCATCTAATGCTCCAACTAACACCAACTCTTCTGGGCATGACATTTTTTCCCCAAATGTTGTTCCTGAGTTCCTTTTCTGTGGAGATGCCAGGGAACAGGCCTGGGACCTTCTACTATGTACTCTGCTGAGTGTGACTGTTCTTCATTCTCACATAACTAACTTTCCGAAATCATGCTTCAGATGTTGTCCATGAAAATGGTACCAGGCATGCAGATAAGGACATTGCAGCAAGAAAATACATACCATTGTTATCTTTTTAAGACAGTATCACAATAGCCAAGCTACAGAAGAATGATATTATTAAGGAAATGTAGGGAGAAGCTTCTGGGTATCTCACACAATGTTTGGCCAATGCCGTATCAACTGGAGAACAACCACTGGATACTCACCGTAAAGGATCCTTCTCTTCATAGGTCAGGAGGACAGCTTGATGGAAAACACCCACCAAGCTGTTTTCCTGACCTAGAGGGAGAACGTCTTTTCTGCTACCATTTTGAATTCTTCTGCCTACTACTGACATCATTGCCTGCATCCATTTATTTCTTCCCCCATAATTTATAGAGTGCAACCCCCCCACACACACACCGAACCTTTACTAATTTTCCAGATCAGCAGCACCACAAGACCACACAAAGTACTCCAATTCCATCCAACAGAGGGCAGCAGCACACCCAGAAACTGGAAAGTTGTTGATGGCACATAAAGCATGAATTGCAGCATTACAGAAGTGTGCAACTGAAGACACTCTAGCTGCTTCCATCGCATTTTGAACTGGCCAACTGTGGACCTACTAAGAAGTTAGGAACCAAGAGGCATCTTTTTGCATATCGATTATTGCATGTTTTGGGACTGGATACTTCACCACTGAGTGTTTAAGATGGGCATCATCTCTAGGGGTAAGCCTCGTTCACTGAACATAATTTAAATACCAGCTTCTGGGGTTCCAAAGCCCTTTTCAAACATGTCTATAAAGGCCTCACAGCATCAATGTCAGCACAGCCATAATTATCGCCATATTGCTAAGGGGAGGAAATGGTTACCTGAGAGCCAGCTTGGTGTAGTGGTTAGGAGTGCGGACTTATCTGGCGAGCCAGGTTCAATTCCGCACTCCTCCACATGCAGCCAGTTGGGTGGCCTTGGGCTCACCACAGCACTGATAAAACTGTTCTGACCGATCAGGGCTCTCTCAGCCTCACCTCCCTCAAAGGGGGTCTGTTGTGGGGAGAGGAAAGGGAAGGCGAATGTAAGCCGCTTTGAGACTCTTGGTAAAGTGGCATGTAAGTACCAACTCTTCTTCTGTTCTGATCGAGCAGTAATATCAGGGCTCTCTCAGCCTCACCCACCTCACAGGGTGTCTGTCATGGGGAGGGAGAAGAGAAGGTAAATGCAAGCCACTTTGAGGCTCCTCTGGTAGAAAAAAAGCAGCATATAAGAACCAACTCCTCCTCCTCCTCTTCTTCTTCTTCATCTTTGTGACAGAGACTCTAGGAAACAGGTTGATCAGCTCATTTCTGCCCAAACATGGTTCTCCTGTTGCACATACAATGCATGCTCATGCTACAGTGTTCATCAAAGCAACTACCGCCTTCCTGGTTCCCTATTCAGTTTCTCATCTTACCGATACACACTAAGCCCTGTTATGTTTTTTCCACCCATGTTTTGTTTCCGCACTCCTTAAAGCATTCTTTCGTTCCCAGTTTAAATCCCTAAACCCAACCCACATTAAACGGCTTTGTGCAGCATGTTTAGCGCACCCCCGAAAGACAGAAGTTCCAAGGCAGGCGTCACCAAAAGATTAGCTGGGCTTCCCACACGGTTCCCGTCAGAAGCTTCAGCCCGAGATGACCACACCTTACCGCATCTCCTTATTATCAAGGGAAACCAAAAGCTTCAAAAGAAAGGGTCGTTCCTTATTAGAGGAATGCTGCACTGTTCCCTTGCTGCTATTCAGGAAGATCGTTTGAGTTTGCTAACACACACACGCACATGCACATGCACAAACATTGCTTTGCTATGAAGCTCATGACGTGGAAGGCAAAGCAGTTTCTAATTTGCTATGCAAAAGATCCTTCCCTGGAGGAGCGGTGACCTGGATTCTGCAGCACCAACAGCTGACGGGGACCCCAGTTTTCGCCTCCAAGAAAGAATTTCCACCTAGAACTTGGACGCACTGCTAGAGCATTTAAAAATAGCAGGCGAGCAGCACGTTCCCCTCTCTGCTTGGACACCTGATTCCCACTCGACATTAGACCTGGTCTGCAGGAAAGGAGGGAGGGGGAGGGATTCTCCTTCAGACAACGAGTAGCTGAGATGCCAATGAGGATGCCAAGGTCAAGCGCAAGCGGGGAAGACAGATCCTATCAGAAGGAGACGGAGGCTGCAATTTGCACTCCGCCTCCTCGAGGCCTTGCCCACGCAGCTTTGCTTGCAGAGGCACCCGCAGCCGCACGCTTGCACTGTGTCGCACCGAGGTGGCTGCCAAGAGCTTTGGTGTACGTGGCCCTGAGCCATGCTTAGGGGAGAGTTAAGCAACCTCTCTTTCCTTGGAGCGATCCAACTGAAAGGGGCAGTGCTGTTACAGAAAACCTTCCTCCCAAGCTCCATTTCCGGGTGACTAAACAAGCCGAGGCCTTCCTTGTGATTCGAGGAGCAGGAAGGCATTCAGACTGGCCTGCAAGAGCCACACTCCCCCAAAGTGTGGGGGACACGGGCGGCGCTATATCAAAATTCTCATTTTATTCCCTTGTTCCAGTGACACACGCCACAGTCATCTCAGTCCTTGTCCCCCATAAAGGCTGTGGGTAAGGAAGACTAGAACACCTGACGCAAAGATAAAGGAATGGCACATAAACTAGCCCCATCCTTCTCTTTTACACTGTGCGTATGTCTCCGGGAGAAAGAGGGCTAGGAATGCATCAAATTCATTTGTTCTCCAGTTGGCTCCCCATAGAGCAGGCTAGGGTTGTGCGCTTCAGCTGCCAAAGTGGCCGTTCCAGCCCAAAGCAGACAGCGCCACGGTGCAGGGGGAGGAGGGGTCATGTAGGCGCGCCAGTCAGCGCACGCACGCTGGCACAGAGTTCTTGGGTTAGCCAATGTACCTCGGCAAGCTTCCATGGCACAAGCAGGGAATTCGAATCCGGGTCCCCAGATACTAGTCCAACACTCTTAGCCACCATACGACACTGGCTCAGGATTTCTGAAAGGAACTGACTCTCTCTTATAAAAAATAAATGTCGATATAATTTGAAAGCCAAAATTCTGCCCCAAACCAGCTCTGTGGCAGCGAATCCCAGGAAAAATGCATGCCAAATTCAAGCTGGATTAGCTTCAGCAACTGCACAACACCCACAGCACTTTAAATGACATAAGATCAAACTTTCTCAAAACATCTCACAGTGGATAAAACGTGGATCTAGAACACAGAGACTGCTTCCTGCTTCGTTGGAAGGTTTTAGGAGGACATCTGTCAGGAGCGTGTGCATTTTAAGTCCCTGGGAAGGTGGAGAGCTGGACAGGATGGCCTTGCTGGTCTCGTCCAGCTCTGCGTGATTCTGATCCTGCTTGCTGAAACTTTCCGGCATTTATCTGCTCCCTCGCAAGGCGGGTTTGCTGCATGTGGAAAACATGTGCCGCTCGTTCACTTCTCAGAATGGACAGAGCTCGGCAATCCAAGTCAGTAGGATGAGCCAAGAGCACCAGCTTGAACAGGCATAATGCCACCGCACTGTATTTTGGTGTTGTCAGTGCAAACAGGAAAATCTGAAGGCTAGCGTTGACTCATTTGGATTAGATACTGGGAACTTGCACACTAAAACGGTGCTGTTACATCAGAGGTACACTGTCCAATGCCAAGGTGGTAGTCCAGTGGTAAATGCTCAATTCCATGGAAGGACATCTGTTCCTTTTAGGCAGCACACAAAGTGGCACTGTGAACACACATCCAGGGCCGGGACTGTACGCATCCAGGTTTAAAATCAAATGGGTTTCAAATTCAAAAGGGGTCGGCGTCTCAGTTCCATAGGCTGGTGCTGCAGTTTCTTTTTAGGGAATTATCCTGTGGTTTAATGAGTATCTTTCCTGAGATTCAACTGTGGCAGGAATTGTTTATGCATTCGTGTATGGAGAGAGGATCACTGCAGATACCGGTGCTACATCTTCAGAAAAGGATGTAAGGCGATTCCACACCGGTGGAATTTCTCCTTCAGGAAGTAGACAATTGTTCCCTAAACCAGGGGTAGCATTTGCTGGCAGGGGCTCATGGGAACTGTAGTCCATGAACATCTGGAGGACCACAGGTTGACTACCCCTGCTCTAGAGGTCTCTCAGCAGTACAAATAGCCAAGGCTTTCCCATATTCATTACAGCTCAGAAGCTAAGCAGGTTCAGCCCTGGTTACTACTTGGGTGGGAGACCATTGAAGAAGTCCAGAGTTGCTCTGGGAAAACAAGCAATGAAAAGCCCTCTCCGAACGTTGCACACACTGAAAACTCTATGGGGTTACCAAAAGTTGTTTGCCACCTGAGGGTCCAAAAAGGTGGGGAGTGTCTACTGCACTACGATTCTGCTTGCCAAGACCAAGACATTCTCCTTCACATTGTACTTGGCCAAAGGGTGGTAAAATCAGTATCGATACAATACTTATAGTCTGCAGAGTATTTTTAGGACCTTTGATTGTATTTGCCCACCCCAAAGCAAATCCAATTTTACTTGAATAAACCAAAGCGCAGTGGGAATTTACAGCCTAGGGACGAACAATAGCACTTAAGAAACCACACAGGTCAAATTGATGGTTATCGTCCGACACTTCAAAGTACCTTTTAGGAACTGGCAGCTTCAAGGAAGGTCACCCCTAGCTCAGGGAGAGAATAAGGACAGGATACCCAACCAGGAAACCCCAGGCAGGTGTCTGTGGGAGTTCCAGAGGGGTTCCACAGCCTTCCCTTCCCTTCCGTAATGGACAGCACAAGCTAGGGAATGGTCCAACTCTGCCTGCAGTGACTGGTGGGGAGGCTGTGGGTGTCACAATCAAGAGGAGGGGGTCAGTTGTGGTGTGGTATGGGGGGTCTGGGCTGTCTTCTAAGCTCCTTCCCTTCTTTTGACCTACATGAGGCAGAGCTGCTGTAGAAGTAGAAGTAGAGGCGGAGAGAGGGAGCGAAAGAAGGGTGAAGGGTGCAGGTGGTGATGTCACCTCCGGGGGTGGGGGGGGAATGTGGTCAGCTGACATCAATTCCAAGGGTCCTCAAAGCCTGATAATTTAATTCAGGGGCTCCTCCATGTTCAAAAACACTGAACTATGGCTAGTGGGATAAAAACAGACTCAAATAACACACACACACACCCAATTATCTCCTCCTGTCCATAAAAAAAGGACTAGGATACTTATCAGTTTACTGCACTTGTTTCTTGGGACAGTGATTGCAATTAAAAACCTATCACCCCACACAAGGACAGTCTATGTAAGTAAAAACTGATCCTCACGGCAAGTGGGGACAGGTGATCAGATCGGGTTTCGTGGGCCTCAACCACCCACACTGAGGCTAGGCTCCCCCCCCCCCGCCCCGTGCAAAGCCTAAAAATAATTGCTTATCATATTAACCTCTTGCCTCTGTATAAAACTAAATTTGAGGTGGCTCACAATTTAAACAACAGAACACAGCACACCAACATAACTTCTGAAATAATTATCATCACGGAGAGATAAAACAACTAAGACCGAGAAGATAAAGCAGGACATGCTCTCAATCGATCTACAAGCAATATTAAGAATCCCTCTGAATTTAGTGGAGGCCAAACTGTAGTTCTCCAGATGTCCATGGACTACAATTCCCATGATCCTCTGCCAGCATGCTGCTGGCAGAGGATCATGGGAATTGTAGTCCATGGACATCTGGAGAGCCACAGTTTGCCCACCCATACCACACTAAGAAGACAGAATAGCAGGTGGTGTAGATCAATTGAGAGGACTAAAAACATCTTTGCCTAACACCTTATCATATTCTTTTGGCATGAGATAAGCCTCTGCAGAAAAGGAATTCCGAAGGCCAGAGGTGTCACCACTGAGGAGACCCTATTGCTGGTATCCACCAGCCTAGCAACCAGTGCTTCCGAAGAGAACTCCTCCAGACAGGGGGTTGCTTACAGGCACCATTGTAATCTAAGACAGTGGTCCCAAACCTTTTTGAGGCTCGGGACCGGCAGCAGCAGGGAGGGCAATTGCCCGGCCGTGCATGGCGTGCAAAAGTGCCGCGAATGTGTGATTTTGGCCGCGCATGGCGCATATGCGCATGCGCGGCCCTGCTTCCCTCTCCCCCCCCCCCCGCAGTAAGAAGCTTCCCAGTCTGCAAGCTTGCGGCCTGGGAAGTTTTTTACTGCGGGGGGGGGGCAGGGAAAGGGAGTCGCGGCCCGGTGCCAGGGGACCACTAATCTAAGATACTGCAATGTTATCTACAGAAAAGCACTAGGGGCTTAATCGCCAGACCTCAATCGAAATTTAGCAGCAGCTACTGTCTCCTTCCAGGTTTCTTTGTAAGGACAAATGACATCTCTTCTCAATCCTGAACCTCTGCAATAAAGTTGTCTCAAAAATAAAATAGGTAAGTGTGGCAACCGACAATGATTACTAAATACCCGAACATTTTACCCTTAAAAATCCAAATTAGCTTTAGGGTTTTAAAATTCAATAAATGACAGGAAAGAATATACCTTTCAAAAGGGAATGGTCAAGATCCACCAGTCATCCTCCAAACATTCCTGCAGCAAGTTTCCCTGCAGCAAGATGCCTCCATAACACCCCTCCCCACTCCACCCCCACCTCAAATTGCTCAATATTGAAAACCATTTTGAGGTTGGAATTAGGGATGAAAGTCAATAAATGTTTTGAAAAGTGGTCCACGACCACCGGTGGAATTTCTCCTTCAGGAAGTACACAACTGTTCCCTAAACCAGGGGTAGTCAACTTGTGGTCCTCCAGATGTCCATGGACTACAATTCCCATGAGCCCCTGCCAGCAAATGCTGGCAGGGCTCATGGGAATTGTAGTCCATGAACATCTGGAGGACCACAGGTTGACTATCCCTGCTCTAAACTTGCAGCTTCTAGAAGAAAATTTAAGAGGCCGCAGGGCAGCTGATTCATTTCTGGATTGCCGTCTGCACGTGCAGTTCTAAAAGTACTCAAAGATCAACACCATGAAGCTGGGAGGGGAATTTCAGCTGTCCGTGGCAGGAAGATTTAAGCAGTATTTTGCTGCACATCTGACGCCAAAGTCTGAACTGAAACCCTCAGGGAAAGTTACAATGTAGGCTGGGTTAACTGGAACACTTAGAGACAGAACATCTGTTAAGGAGTAGTTCTCTTTGCATCATCAAGAAAAATAAAAGACCACTAATAAACAAATGACATTATGTACCTAGGGAGCATTCACTTTGCTATATGCACAAAGAAGTAAAAGGACCTTATCCTGGATACTTTAGGCTGATCCTACATTGAGCAGGGGGTTAGACTAGATGGCCTGTATGACCCCTTCCAACGTTATGATTCTATAACCTATAAACTAGCTTCACCACCAACCCTATAGTAATTTTCAGAAACTACCCAACAGGGTAAATTCGATCTAGTGCCTCATTATTTTTTAACATTATTAAGACCTGAGGCATGTGAGTCTCAGCCTCGCCTCCCTCACAGGGTTTCTGTTGTGGGAAGAGGAAAGGGAAGGAGAATGTAAGCCCCTTTGAGACTCCATCGGGAAGAGAAAAGCAGCATATAAGAACGAACTCTTCTTCTCCTTGATTCCCTGCTCCCCCACATGCAGCCACCTGCCATGCAGCCACCTGGATGACCTTGGGCTTGTCACAGCACTGATAAAGCTGTTCTGACCGAGCAGTGATATCAGGGCTCTCTCAGCCTCACCTCCCTCACAGGGTGTCTGTTGTGGGGAGAGGAAAGGGAAGGCGACCTTAAGCCGCTTTGAGACTCCTTCGGGTAAACATGAATGACAGGCTGAACAAAATTAAAGTTTCTAAGTTATGCACACTACTTCTGGGATGAAAGGTGGCATGTTATAGCCTGATGTTGTCAGATCGCAGAAGCTAAGCCAGGTTGGTGCTTGGAAAGGAGACCACCAAGGAAGGCTCTGCAGAGGAAGGCCATGGCAAGCCACTTCTGCTTCTCACCTGCCTAGAAAGCCCCTTGCTGAGGTCACCGTACATCGGCTGTGACATGCCGGCAGTTCACACACACTCAACACTTCTGCAAACAAATGACGACCTGGAAGGAAATGTAGCAGTAGCGACAAACATCGCTAGTATTATCTTGCCAGGGTTTTCATTGTGGCCAAACGGGCCTCGTTGTGCAGCCGTTCACTCACATCAATCGACCGTACAATTAAGAGGGACAGCCTCATTTGGAGGACTGTGCTGTCTCTGCGGCCTCTCCACATTTTAATTCTAGTTCGCTTGGTATGAATAATCAGGGCACTAAGAAATGAGGGAAGCAATATTGCTGAATGGTTAATGCAGGGTTTCTCAACCAGGGTTTGTCAACCAGGGCCATCAAGAAACCCCGGGGTTTTTTGATGGCCCTGGAAGGGTTTCCTGAACGGGTGAGAGGTAATTAACTTTTAATATATGTTTTTAAACATTTATTAGGTGATATGACCATATATGGTCATGTCGACCCACCCACCCCCTCCGAAAATGGCCAATGATACACCTGGACGGGGTGGGAAGGGGAGGGGCCCTGGGAGGGCGTGTCCACCGCGATGATTCCAACCATAATCTGCATGATTGCACCACTTCTGGGGGTTCTCGAAGCCTGAAGAATGTTTCGGGGGGTTCCGAACAATAAAAAAACTGAGCAAGGCTGGACTAAGGGAAGCATACACCGTTGCTCAGTTAGATACAGTAAGACAGGGGTAGTCAAACTGCGGCCCTCCAGATGTCCATGGACTACAATTCCCATGAGCCCCTGCCAGAAATCCATTTTGGGGTTGGAATTAGGGATGAAAGTCAATAAATGTTTGGAAAAGTGGTCCACGAGCACTGGTGGAATTTCTCCTTCAGGGAGTACACAACTGTTCCCTAAAGCAGGGGTAGTCAACCTGTGGTCCTCCAGATGTCCATGGACTACAATTCCCATGAGCCCCTGCCAGCATTCGCTGGCAGGGGCTTCTGGGAATTGTAGTCCATGGACATCTGGAGGGTCGCAGTTTGACTACCCCTGCAGTAAGATGTTCTTGCAGAGGAGTTCTGTCAGAGCTCTGTCAGTCCCATCTACCTCACAGGGCGTCTGTTGTGGGGAGGGGAAAGGAAGGCAACTGTAAGCCGCTTTGAGACTCCACTGTGTAGAGAAAAGCAGGATACAGACACCATCTGTTCTTCAAATCTGGAAGATCTTTTTTCCAGCACATCCAAGAACAATTTAAAGCTATTTGAAAGACATACAATGTTCAGTTACTGGATGAAACAAAGGAAATATTTAGGCCTTGCAGTGAGGCTTCCTTAAAATAATTTTTAAAATAAGAGTGGAGGGGAAAGGAAAAAGCTTTGGCACCCATCCCACAGGGTGGGAAATTTTGGAAGTTTCTTGCTTAAATACCAAGAGGCAAGACAATAGGAAGGAAAAGAATGCTCATAAATACATGTTCTCAGTTGCAGACTATGACATCGACCAACACAAATTGGCCGGAAAGGAAAAAATAGAATGGGTATTTAATAAATGCAAAGTAAAGTGCTGTGACAATACATAAATAAAACCAATCTTGTACAAGTCAAGAGTCAACCTCAGGTGACCAGGACAATAAACCGGCAAAAGTTAGGTTGTTACTAGAGATTTTCAAACAAAATTTCAACACTGTAACTGCTGTAAAATCACGCAATTTCCTGGGAGGTCAGGTCAGCTAGTCTGTTCCAGGGGATTGAGCATCAGCTTGGCATATAGGAGGTCCAGGGTTCAATCCAGTTCAAAAAGAGCAGGTGATCTATGCAAGACCCTGGGGCACCACCGCCAGGCAGACTAAACAGCGCAGACCCTGATATACCAGTGAGGCAGCTTCATTCGTTCATGACAATGAGAAATGAGACTGAACCAGTATTGCAAAGGAGCCTAATGTAGATCCTGAGGGAACATTCCCGGTTGAGTTTTGCAGGTTTTGAAACCAATAACAGATGTAACCAATGTACTCTACTCTGAAATGGAATAGCTTTTGCTCCCTTCACTAAATACAGTCAAATTGGTTACATGACCGTTACTAGAAAGGCATCCCGTTGCTGGTCAGGAAACCAAACCAGGACAAAAAGGTACATTGGAGGGGATCTTCCTTGGAAGTGTTTTCGCTTCCCTACTGAAAAATCCCTGTAGTGGCAAAAACGTTGGCCTCTCAAAATGAGTCACCAGTAGGCCTATGCTCACCCCGACCTGGATGACCCAGGCTAGGCCAATACCGTCAGAGCTCGTTAGCTAAGCAGGGTCGGCCCTGGTTATTATTTGGAGGGGAGACCACCGAGGAAGATGAGGGCCACCACTGTAGAGGTAGGCCATGGGGAGAAAACACCCCTGTTCATCTGTTGCCTTGGAAACCCGACAGAGTCGCCAACTGGACAGCATTTCCCACCATTACCAGGTCAATGCTCCGTTAAGAAGCAAGACATTTAAGGGTTAACTAAATAGAGAAATTCCAAGTCGGTCTCACTTGCCAGGTGCCGTAAAATAAAACGGAATATTCCAAAGCTGGCCTGGGTAGGGCTCCAGCCAAAGTAAGAATCTTGGGCCTGGGCCCTGTTGACTCCACCTTGTTCCACCAGCGCAGCCAAGACCTGCATGGGGCTTCTCCTGTTCTGAGAACTGTGACCAGGGGAGAGGCATCCGTGCTCATCCATCCACCTCCTCACACACAATGTTTACTGAAGAGACAAGAAGGAAAACTGGGGTGTAACTTCCGTGCTTAATACCTTCTTCTAAGGTAGGGAGTTCCGGAAGGGGTCCTTAGCTTTCCTCTCCTGCCTTAATGGTAGGGGCCACAAGACAGGGAACTGGCTGCTTCTATTGCTCCCATTCCTCACTCCCAAAAGTGAGGCCTCTTATGATTTCTGTGTCTAGGAGGGGGCAGAGCCTGCACCCCTATGCTTGCCTTAAAGCGCCTCCTTCTCTTCCCCCCCCCCTCAGTTCTCCTCCTTGAGCCTACCTGTTAACACAGGTGGTGATGTCACTTCCAGGGGGCATGGAAGGGTGACATGGCTGGCTGACATCACTTCCGGGGCTCCTCCAAACCTGAAACATTATTTCAGGGGCTCCTACATGGTCAAAAGGTTTGAAAAGGTTGAAAAGGGCTGTGAAAAAGGAATAATTTCTGCCTCTCCTGGGAAAAGGAAGCATCATTTCTCCCATCCTTCCCAATTTATGGGGGGAAGTTCAGGTAGGAGATTAACAGCCACACAAAGAGTCACAGAAGGCTGAAATGGACCTCATAATCAGGCCGGGACAGGCGTCTTACAGAGCCACTAGCCGCTTACTGCTCCATCTCAAGCTTTCTTGCCTCTTCCTGCACCACTTGCCTCTCTCAGTAATTTGCAGCTTATCAATACATCTCGCAGGCTAAATGATCACCCATAGGCCATGCTTACCGGAGCTGACCAGGCCTAGTAGTTAGGCACAAGCCTGAACTCAACATCTTACCCCAAAGAGCACTACTGTTTTAAAAATCCATATTTTGCAACAATTGCACCCAAAATGATGCACGTGAAATCATGCAAAAGCACTAAAATCGGTTCTAATTATTTCAGCTGCACACCAGCAAGTGCCAACCTCCCATCCTTCTTATCGAAGATTGATGACTACAGAGACAGCAGATCACTCTGTCTGGTACGCTTTCAACCTGCCCTTTACTTCAAGGAGCTTAGAGCAGTATATCCAGTTCTTGGTGGTGACATTTAAGCCTCAGAACCATCCTGTGAAGATAAGACTGGACTATGTAAGGGAGATGGGGCCAAAAATCACCCAGCGACATTCATGACGAAGCAAGGATTAAAGCTGACTTTTCCTACATCCACGTCAAACATTTATTAGGGAACTGCTACCACACAATTCCCTATCTACACTATGAGGTTGTACAGTCTGCAAACTTTACCGCATGGTTAAATGTTTGAACAGGAAGGCCCACCTTAACCAGATAGGAGGAGGATCCATTCTTCCAAAAAAGCATGTGAGCTGCTTCTGCCACTCAAAGTTACGTTTTGGATAAACCCTAACCTGGATAAGCCCAGGAAAGCCCATCAGATCTCGGAAGCGAAGGAGGGCTGACCCTAGCTAGTATTTGGCTGGGGGACCTCCAGGGGTTTGCATGGAGTTCCCCCAAAGAACACTAGGGGGCATGACGTTGATAAAGGAGATGGCCAACCACTGCCAAACATCCTTGAACCTCCTGGCTACGCTACACATGCCATTTATGAGAAATATAATTAATTAATTAATTAAACAAATTTTGGCTGTAAACAACTCTTGCTTGGCTCTTGGGGACCTCAAAATCCTCAACTGTTATTTCAGTAGCATTTCACAACAGTTGCTCTTGTCCCTGGGGATCCCTGCAAGGTACCCTGTGCCATTCATAAAGCCACCTGAAATTCAAAAATAAATGATGAGCTGAATTTAATTACAAAGATTAATCCCTGAATATCCTAGCTCAGGGGTAGTCAACCTGTGGTCCTCCAGATGCTTATGGACTACAGTTCCCATGAGTCCCAGCCAGCAAGCGCTGGCAGGGGCTCATGGGAATTGTAGTCCATAGACATCTGGAGGACCACAAGTTGACTACCCCTATCCTAGCTGATCCCAGGTAAGGTGGACAACATTTGACTAAAGAAGATCAGGATGCTGAAAAAGGGGTGTTGGGTGGTGGGGGGGGGAGTGCTTTAAACTCCGGCAAACTGAGCTTCGGTGAATTAGGAAGCGTCCCGGGCTAAGCGACGGAGGGGCAAAGCTACCAATTTATCCCTAAAAGGTAGCCAGGGAATCCGGGCAGACAATGTGCAGAGTGCCTCGCGACTGACCCTTGGACCAAGGCCAGGGAAGACTGATTAGAGCGCCGGTGACCTCACAGCTTCCACAGAGACAGGCGAAGAGACCAAACAGGCAGCCATCCCCAAGCAAGCCTGCAATTTTCTGCCAAGAATGTGCCCCCCGTTCCACCCCTTCCTATCCAAGATAAATATAGAAGTATGGAGAAGTCACTTCTTGACAAGCCGGCTCCGACGGCAGCAAAGCAAAAACTACGAGGGGCGACGTGTTTGCTTATTCTGAAGAGGGCCCTGCCATTTTCGCTCTGGCCTCTTCCCGCGTTTAGCCGGCCAGAGCGATGGCAGCGGGGAGCAAGGCTGGGGAGGGAGCATTAAGGCAGAGAACAGCCTGAACTCTTCTACATATACAGATGCCAGATTTCGGACCGCGTCGTTTTACTGGAAAGGGGCTGCCTCACTGCCTACTGTGACGGAATGGAAAAGCTCAGCTACCGAAACAGCGGTCCAAAGTCAATGTTCCAGACAAAGTGCGTTAATGGGGCCACGCGAAGTCATGAAAGAGACCGGGAGGGCAGGTGCCAACTCCAGATGGGGAAACGCCTGGGGAGTTGGAGGTGGAATGTGGGTATGGGTGACGTATAGTGCCCTACAGCAGGGGTAGTCAACCTGTGGTCCTCCAGATGTCCATGGACTACAATTCCCATGAGCCCCTGCCAGCGAATGCTGGCAGGGGCTCATGGGAATTGTAGTCCATGGACATCTGGAGGACTACAGGTTGACTACCCCTGGTTTAGGGAACAGTTATGTACTTCCTGAAGGAGAAATTACGCCAGTGCTTGTGGACCACTTTTCCAAACATTTATTGACTTTCATCCCTAATTCCAACCCCAAAATGGTTTTCTAGCAGGGGCTCATGGGAATTGTAGTCCATGGACATCTGGAGGATCACAGGTTGACTACCCCTGGTTTCGGGAACAGTTGTGTATTTCCTGAAGGAGAAATTACGCCAGTGCTTGTGGACCACTTTTCCAAACATTTATTGACTTTCATCCCTAATTCCAACCCCAAAATGGTTTTCTGGCAGGGGCTCATGGAAATTGTAGTCCACGGACATCTGGAGGACCACAGGTTGACTACCCCTGGTTTAGGGAACAGTTATGTACTTCCTGAAGGAGAAATTACGCCAGTGCTTGTGGACCACTTTTCCAAACATTTATTGACTTTCATCCCTAATTCCAACCCCAAAATGGTTTTCTGGCAGGGGCTCATGGAAATTGTAGTCCATGGACAACTGGAGGGCCACAGGTTGACTACCGCTGCCCTACAATCCACCCTTCCATAGCAGCCATTTTTTCTCCAGTGGGAAATGATCTCTGTTGTCTGGAAAAGGGTTGAACCCACTCAAAAATCCCAACTTTAATCCAAAAGGAAATTACGCATCTCAGCTGCTAGTGCTTCCGGAAGGGTTGTCCCTCCCACACTCCCTCTCTTGATTTCAAAGTCAGCAGGCAGCTTCTGCATAGGCATCTAAGCACTCTTGCTTGGAATCTCTTGTCCTTTGGATAAGAAGAAAAGCAGGGATAGAGAAGGTTGGTTCATTTGATTATTTCTATATACAGCCTGGCTCATGTCTGGGCCCTCCTTCAGGAACACAGCTGAGATGCTCCTTCCTATTTAGGAAGGCTTTAGCTGGTTTGGGAGGTACACGAAAGTGGGGGTTTTGGCATGAGATCTGTAGAGCTTTGATGGCTAATTAGGCGCTTTAATGCTTTATGTAACTGAATACTCAGTTGCCTTTTAATTGACTGCAGAAGGCCAGCCGGCCAGTTAGGTGGGCCTAGGGTCAGCTGTTGACATCTAATTATGGAATCCCTTGCACAGCTGCCCCCATTCATGACCAGCCTGAATGTGCATCCTACACGGAGGTGAATTTTCTTTACAGGCGCAGAAATAGGGACACGGGCAGTAGCCTTAGGTTTTCAGCCACCACTCCAGAACAGAATATATTACTGCAAACCAGGTTTTCCTCTTCATCCTCTGCTTCCTTTCCATGCAACTTATGGACCCCGAGGCAGCGATCAAAAACAGCATAATGTAGTGGTTAAGAGCAGCGGCCTGTAATCTGGAGATTCAGGGTTGCCTCCACATGCAGCCAGCTGAGTGACCTAGAGAGCAGTTTTGTCAGAGCTCTCTCAGCTTCTGACAAATTTCTGTTCTGACAAATAGAGCAGTTTTGTCAGAGCTCTCTCAGCTTCACCTGCCTCACAGGGTGTCTGTTGCGGAGAAAGGATGGGAAGGCAATTGTAAGCTGCTCTGAGATTCCTTCAGGAAACAAAAAGTGCGGTATAAAAACTAACTATGCATATAAATAAATATAAATAGTATAAAAACTATGCATATAAATATGTATAAAATACATTTAGTTGCTGGATTTTAAGGCTTTCTTTCCCTCCCTTTTTAAAAGAAAAATACTTGAAAAATTTATAAAACATAGGAACACAAACACAGAGAGATGCAAACCAACAAATTTTGATATGAGTTTCTATTATTTGCTCAGAACTCTCAACAAGACTCTAGCCTGAACAGATCCATACCTTTGGTTACAATACAAAGCTTTCTTAATATTTTGCCACCAACTTGCAGCCGACTTATGGTGGTCCACTAGGACCGGAGTGGCCAAACCAGGGGTACTCAAACTGCGGCCCTCCAGATGTCCATGGACTACAATTCCCATGAGCCCCTGCCAGCAGGGAATTGTAATCCATGGACAACTGGAGGGCCGCAGTTTGACTACCCCTGGGCCAAACTGTGACTCTCCAGATGTCCATGAACCACTGTAGGGGCCACAGCATTAGGGCGGTTGAGAACCGCAGCTCTAAACTGAGTCCTTTGCTTTTCGCCCTGCTGCAGATTTTTTTAACCTATAGGTCACCGTCCATAGGACTGGCCATGAGCTAGGCTGCATCTGGCAACGCCTAGGAACAACTGAGGTGAGGACTGGCGTGCCTGGTTGAGGTTGAGACATGCTTCCTTAGGGCCAGACTTAGCTTCTAAGATCTAGCTTTGACTATTCCAATTCTGAACACGTTTTTAAATCATAGCGCTCATGGGATTCGAGCTCTTAGGCATTAAATACAGTATGTTCTTTCCCCCCAGGGTATATAACTCAATACCATTCATCTTTCGGATACCTCTTAGACTGGCAGCTCACACTGTATTTTCAGACAATCCCAAGGACAAGTCAGACATTTTAATACAGAGCTCTGCAAGTGCAGCACTCATGCTTTTAAGTCTGCGCTGTTACTCTAACAAGCAAAACTGGAGCTTTCCTGTTCTGCATTTCAAGTGTGGCTGCTCTGCATTAGAGCACCTGAAATTTCTATAGATACATGAATACAGCAGGGCAACCGAGACGCAGACTGAGCTGTAAAACACGGCACCACACTTTTCAAATCCCGTTGGAGCTGAAAATCTGACCCATCGGTAACATACGACAGAGATAGTCAACCTGTGGTCCTCCAGACGTCCATGGACTACAATTCCCAGGAGCAAACGCTGGCAGGGGCTCGTGGGAATTGTAGTCCATGGACATCTGGAGGACCACAGGTTGACTACCCCTGACATACAAGACCTTTTAAGGCAGCCTTTCTCCACTTTTTTACCGTTGAGAAACCCCTGAAGTGGTGCAATTGTGCAGAATATAGCTGGGAAGCATAGCTGTGGACACGCCCACCCGGGGCCCCTCCCCTTTCCACCCCCTCCAGGCCCATCACTGGCCATTTTGGGAGGAGGCGGAGGGTCACCATGACCATATATGGTCATATCACCCAATAAAGATTTAACACATTTTTAAACACATATAAAACATTAATGAACTCCCACCCGTTTGGGAAATCCATCCAGGGCCATCGAGAAATCCCAGGGTTTCACAAAACCCTGGTTGCGGAAGCCTACTTTAAGGAACACTGAGCTAATGATCGTTCTAGAAATCCCTGTATAAACACCAAGAGCATCTGCCGCTACAAGCACACTGCGTGTCCTTTCAACGGGCTAGGTGTGTTGGGAGCGAGGCGAGGATGCATTGCAGTCAATGGCGGTCTCTTTATTTTGTCACGCACAACAGGAATCCAAATGCATCATCCCACACTTCATATAAACACAGATGTGCACACACAGCCTAATTATATATAGACTTACTACTGCTATGCTGTAATTAGAAGCAGCTTTAACGGTACTGACTGTCTGCACAGCCTCAGGAGGAAGCAGGAAAGTCAGACTCCGCCGGTGCACCCCCCAGCTTTCATACTATGCAAGTGGAGAACAGCTGTGTGAAAAGTCAGGGTAGGTGCGTAACAGAATATGCAACTGCTATCACAGTTCCATAGGGCCTGAGAGACGGAGCTCTTCTGCCAAGTGTTTGGTTGAGGTCAGGGCAAGGAAGGAAGATCTGTATGGACCCTCCCTCCAAATATCTCCAAACTCTTTAAACCAGTGGTCCCCAACCTGCGGTCCGCGGCCTGGTGCCAGGCTGCGAAGGCCAGGGCGCCGGGCTGCGGTTCCCTCTCCCTGCCCCCCCCCGCAGTAAAAAACTTCCCCAGGCCGCAAGCTTGCAGCCCGGGAAGCTTCTTACTGCGGGAGGGGGGGAGAGGGAATCAGGGCCGAGCCGCGCATGCGCGATGCGCGGCCGGGGCAGTTGCCCCGCCGGTCCCCAGCCGGAAAAAGGTTGGGGACCACTGCTTTAAACGTCGTAACACCCACCCTGACCTGTTAGATCTGTTGAGCTGAATGGGTTTTTATTACGGATTGCTCATATTGTTATTTTACTGTGGTTTTACTATTCTGCTGTGAGACAGCTGGCCCGAGAACGGTGGCCAATAAGTCCAAAAATAAATATAAATAAATTCATAAAATTGGAATTCATAGAATCATAGAGTTGGAAGGGGCCACGCAGGCCATCT
The DNA here is from genome assembly GCF_049243985.1 of Paroedura picta. NCBI lineage: Eukaryota > Metazoa > Chordata > Lepidosauria > Squamata > Gekkonidae > Paroedura > Paroedura picta. The sequence goes on from NC_135373.1 coordinate 129,657,994, forward strand.
AGTCCAACCCCCTGCTCAACGCAGGATCAGCCCAAAGCAGAATTCCCTGTCAAGCAGAATGAGACTGCTGAACTCCCGGATTTGACATATAGTTCTTACAACTCTAAACGGTCTAGCGCAGTTGCTTGACTGCTCTCAGTACTCCTTGACTTCTAGAGCAGGGGTAGTCAACCTGTGGTCCTCCAGATGTTCATGGACTACAATTCCCATGAGCCCCTGCCAGCAAATGCTGGCAGGGGCTCATGGGAAATGTAGTCCATGAACATCTGGAGGACCACAGGTTGACTACCCCTGTTCTAGAGCATGCCCAGTCTTCACCAGAGCATTTAAAGAGACAAGAACATTTTCCTTTGTTAATTCACAGCCATGCGTTCCATACTCAAGTGCGTTACCATGCTGCTTGTTGTGAGCCCTGTTTTGTTGCCCCGCCTACTCTACCAACAGGTTTGCTGTTTAGAGGCAACAGTCATTCAAAATCTAAACATGTACAAACCTCACTCCAGTTGCAAATGGCACACCAGTTTCCATGGCAATCAAAGCATGGCCGTTCAGAATCTCTTTGCACTTTTTTTGCAGTATGAAAGTTGAAATGACTGGTGCGTTTTTATCAAGGCAGCATGGGGCTGCTTCAGCCAAAAACAATGGGAAAGGTTAAAGCAGCAAAGTAAAAAAAAAACACACATCTAGAAAGAGAGGAACAGGAATCGAGGCCTTATCTGTACAACAGAGTGATCTTTCAGTGTAAGAAAGGGCAGATGCTTGAACTGCCTTTCCCTACGGCATATTATGACGGCGTCCTTAAAACACACTAGAAGGGATATGATGCAGTAAAGGAAGGAAAATTAGTCAAGAGAAGGCAGGTTACGGCAATTCCCAACTCTTGCCCAACACCCACGGATCTATCTACTCTAAAGGAAATTAAGACAAAGGAAGCCGGCTGAACAAAGCGTTGTAAAAAGTCTGGCCAAAGAAGGGAAAGAACAAAACAATTCAAATGAATTTTCAGCTAAACATCCGGAACAAGTTCTTGATGGTTAGAGCGGTTCCTCAGTGGAACAGGCTTCCTTGAGAGGTGGTGGGTTCTCCTACTTTGGAAGTTTTTAAGCAGAGGCTAGATAGCCATCAGGCAGAAATGCTGATTCTGTGTCATTTATAAGATAGTTACCTTTATGGACCTTTGATACTAATAGACCCAAATTATATGGCTTTGAAGACTTTGTTTGTATCCCTGGAAAAAAAACAATTCAGAAATAAGTTTACTGAGGAAGTAAAATATGAAAATGAGGTTTTATACCGAGGAACTCATTCTGAATAAAGCTTTTTGCCATCGCCAGCTTGGACATTTCTTTCTGTTTATTTATGACTCTGTGAATTTAGGCAGATTGTGAGAGGGTGGGCAGAAGGGATCTGTCGGTGCTTGGCTCTTGTGGCCCTTTCTTACATGCCCAGGGAAATGCTGATCACCATTTTGGGCTCAGGAGGCAAATTTCTTCCAGACCAGACTGGCTAGGGATTCTGATGGGGTGGGGGGGGGCATCACCTGGGAATAGAACTGGGGTCACTGTGGGTGGACAAGCAGTTGTGAATTTCCTGCATTCTGGAGAAGGTTGATGACCTTGGAGGCCCCTTCCAACTCTATGATTCGATGACAAGGCACAATGCGAGTTTGTAAGACTCCCCCATGGGAAAACTCAAACCATCTGCAAAATTATGTCAATTTGAGAGGGTGAAGTTAAGCCACAGTCTTCCTAAAGATAGCCTGGTGATTGCAGGTTTGCAGGGAAGCCAAGAACAAAACACTCCCTCAGCAGGCTAACGGCAGCCGGGGACCGAACCGCTGAGACAACATCCATTTCTTACAGCCGAGCATTCCAGTTCTCCAAAACAGAACCATCCAGATGCCTTGCCTCTTCAGTCTCCTGCTCTGTACACGAATACAGATTCAGGTGGGTCGCCATGTTGGTCTGAATAACACAAACGAAGGTTGAGTCCTGTGGTACTTGAAAACCAACCCAGTTTCATTCTGGGTATAAGGTAAGATTTCAGGTGCATGTGCTCACAAGTGCTTAGACTTCCAATAAATCTTTGTTCGTCTTAAAGGTGCTGCTGCACTCCGACTTTGTTGTGCTCAGTTCATGGGTTGCCTCCCCCCTTTTCTCTGCTGCAATCTGGTGTCAGACGAGAATTTTGTAGACTGGGGGTAGTGAACAAGTGTGCAGCACCAGAGACTTCTCCACACCACCACGATTTGTCACATGCACACACATGCCAAATTATTATTAACAATGGTTCAATCCCTATAACAGCCTTTGCCAAAACTTTTGCCACTGAGAAACCCTTGAAATTTTCCTAAGGCTTTGAGAAACCCCAGAAGTGGTACAATCGTGTAGAATATGGTTGGGAAGCAGAGCTGTGCACACACCGATACGGGGCCCCTCCCCTTCCCACCCCCTCCAGGCCTTATATCAGTCATTTGTGGGTGGGCAGGTTGACATGAGCATATATGGTCGCCACATAAATGTTTGATAATTTTTTTAAAATTAACATTAACCTCTACCCATTGGGGAAAGCCCTTCCAGGGCTGTCAAGAAACCCCAGGATTTCATGAAACCATGGTTGAGAAAGCCTGCCCTACAATATAATAAGAGCAACTGAATACCATTAAGAATACCATGAAGACCCCAGGACTAGGGGTGGGGTTGAAGACAAGAGATGAGCAAAGGTGTTTTGCCAATGCCTTCCTCCACAAAGCAACCCCAGATGTCCTCGGTGGCCTCCCGGCCAAACATTAACTGGGGCCAACCCTGCTTGGCTTCCATTATTCAGAACACAAACCCTGATGGCAGGGGCTGATGGGAATTGTAGTCTACCAGAAAGCCACTGTTTGGCCATCCCTGACCTAGAGAGTTAGCAGGCAAGGGAGAAGGGATGTGTGACCCCATACCCACACACACACAGGCATCCCCTAATGGTGATTCAAACCACTGCCAGGAAGTGAAGAGCAGATAAGTTAGAGTAGTAGCAGAATTCTACCCCATATGAACTGAGGCAGATGGTGAGTGGGTGGGCAGGAAGGGATGTGCCAGTGTTTGTCTCTTGTGGCCCTTCCTTGTATACCCAGGGAATTGCTGATGGTAGGTGAATTTCCTCCAGGCCAGGCTGGATTCTGGAGATTTGGGGGGGGGGGATCACTTGGGCATGAAATTGGGGTCACTGTGGGTGGGCAGGTAGTTGTGAGCTCCTGCATTGTGCAGGGTGTTGGACTAAATGACCCTGGAGGTCCCTTCCAACTCTATGATTCAGTGACAGGAAGGAGAGTGCTAGTGGTCCCTCCCCTCCACATTGAATCCCACTGCCTCTTGGGTACTCGCAGGAGAATGGGTGGGGGTAGGTCACAACAGAACAAACCACGATTTGCAAAGCCATTTTAAACCCTGGTTTCTCATTCTTGGCTCTCCAACTGCAAAAACAGTTTGTCCATTCAGTCACTGCTGCAAAATTCCCTTTCAGTTTTCTTTAGCAAGAGCTTGACAGAAGAACTGGATCACCATCAATGGCTCCTAAGGCGCAGGGGGCAAGCAAGGTCAGCCAAAAGGAGATATTTTCCCTTCCCTAATACCCTTCACAGAAGAGATGTGGAGGCTGTGCATCTCGCTGCTGATTTCTGCTGCCTTTTCCTTTTTACCACCTACGAATGGTATCACCTTTCTGCAAAGTGCTCCAGGCAACTGGGAGAGTAACAAAATGATTAAGCTATAACAATTAAAGCTAAAGTAATAAAACAGAGCAGCAGTCCCTCCAGCATCACCTTCTCCAGGAAAAACTGATGACTAGGTTGCACATGGATGCATCCCTGACTACCAAACACAACAAAAATGAAGAGAAAAGAGTCCCCTTCATCTGTAAACCTGCAGGTAGACAACAGAGCCAGCAAGGCAAGGTGTTTTGTCTTGATACAACCAGCCAACTGGATTAAAAAAAAAAAAAAGCTTGGGTTGCATCATTTTTTGCCCTGGCAGACACTCGAAGTGACTTTATACCAAAGCAGCCCACTGGTTCCTCAAGTTCGGTACTGCCTACTCTGACCGGCAGCGGTTCTCCAGATTCTTAGTCAGAAAACATTAATTCAGCCCTCTGCAATGCCAAAGTATCCAGGTGAAAGGAGCCAAGAAAAAGGTGTTCTATGAAACACATGCTTTCCAGATTCCGTCCTGGAGATCCCAGAGGCACATTCCTCCCCAACTCAGCAGGGGGGCTTCAATTAGATGGACATAATTGGCACAAAACCTTCCTTGACGTGCAGCTTGTTAACCTCTCTGAATTTTTTTGCAATTTCTGAAGCTGCAACAATATTCATTCATTCATTCATTCATTCATTCATTCATTCATTCATTCATTCATTCATTCATATTTATATACCGCCCTCCCCAAAGGCTCAGGGTGCTTTACACAAAACTGAAACTATACATAGAACCATACATATAATGATTATAACATTCATATTATTAACTGATACAACTGGTAACAGTATAACATAAACAATAGTCAATCAAACAGGTCCAGGGATCTTAGTGGGTTTCTGGAGGAGAGGGATGGGGGGGGGCTGTAGATGTTGCTTGGTTGTGCCTGGCCTCAACCAAATGCCTGTATCTTGCCAGGTACAGACTCAATTCATGCAGGGTAATAGGAAGGACCAGAAACACAATTTAAGTATTTGAAAGGTTGTCACTTGGAGGAGGGCAGGATGCTGTTTCCGTTGGCTGCAGAGGAAAGGACACACAGTAATGGGTTTAAACTACAAGTACAATGATATAAGCTAGATATCAGGACAAAAAGAGTAGTTCAGCAGTAGAATAGGCTGCCTAAGGAGATGGTGAGCTCCCCCTCACTGGCAGTCTTCAAGCAAAGGTTGGATACACACTTTTCTTGGATGCTTTAGGATTATCCTGCGTTGAGCAGGGGGTTGGACTAGATGGCCTGTGTGACCCCTTCCAACTCTATGATTCTAAACTGCCCCAGAAATTTTCACTACCTGCAGTTGGTTCTACAGAAACCTGATTACGGTTCCTCAGCACACGCTAATATAGAAAGAGCTCCCTAGAGGTCACAATCTGCTCTGGTAAAGAATTCTCTGCAAGAGAACTCTGAAAATGTTCCATTTTTGCTGGCAGTGCGGACAGCAGTCCGAAACCATGCAAGCCTCCGAAGAAGCAAGGCGTCGGATGCCAGTTCCCATCTCAATCTGTTTCCATGTCTCCCTCCATCAACACTCATTATTGCAGAAATCATTAATATTCCCTCTACAGAACAACAAGCCTTAATGAAGATGGCTCCGTTCCTTCTGAGTTCACGACACAGGCAGGAAGGGAGGGGAGCGGAGAGTGGCGGCCAAGAAGGCCATCAAAGTCGCTTACAGAACAAGCCCTGTTTACCAACACTCCGCTGAACTAATGCAGTCCAGTTTAATATTCCGCTTCAATGAACCCCAGATAATAGGGCAGGAATGGGGGCAGGACAAAGACCGGCACTCCCTCACCAACATGATTCTGCTCCCTGGCACACGGACAGCGGTTCAGGCCAAGCTGAGACGCACAGTAGCCAAAGCAACAGAGGGCTCAGAGCCGCTACTGGCAATTAACTCTGGCCAGGCCGCCAAATCACAATTGAAAAATATCGGCTAAGGGGAGAAGAAAGGCAGCATACCTTTTGCTTTCAGAACTGTGTTGCTGCAGTCAGACTCTCACGCTTGGCACACAGTGTCTATGTTTAATCGGGGTGAGTGGCAGCTCAGAGATAGAGCATTTTATCTGCGTGCAGAATGTCCTATGCCCAGTGTGTCTGGTTGAAAGGATCAGGGAGCAGATGTCATGAAGGATCAGGGAGTAGCCGGCGTGAAAGACCTCTCCCCCGGACACCCTGGAGAGCAACCATCTGACAAAGTAGAAGGTGCCAATTAGGCATGTGTGACCCATTTCAGTAGATGGTGCCGATTAGGCATGTGTGATCCAAAAAGTCGATTCAAGGTTGATTCGGTCATTGTTTTGGACAAATCCAGTTTGAGTCGCACTTGCCTTTAAGTTAAACTGCCCAAATCTGCCCGGACCAAATCACCAAACTGCGATTCAGGCACGATTTGGGAGGGTATCAAAACTTGTCAGGACAGAGTTGCACCCTAATATTTTCATATATAGAAACAATCTCTGTCTTTAAGTCAATAAATGATTTCATTTTTAGTGATTTAGCTGTACATGCCTGTTGTGTTGTAATTAGCATTTAAAGTCATTTTCCTATGCTGAAATTGCTATTTTCTGCAAGAAAAAACTGTGTCCTTGTACAAATTCTATACCATGCTGGTACCTGTACTCTACAGCAGGGGTAGTCAACTTGTGGTCCTCCAGATGTCCGTGGACTACAATTCCCATGAGCCCCTGCCAGCATTGTAGTCCACGGACATCTGGAGAACCACAGGTTGATTACCCCTGCTCTACAGCGTGGGAAGTACCTGAGCGTGGAAAGGAAAGAAAGTCTCAGTTACAAAATTAATCATGCTATTTTTTTTAAGCATCCTTAATAGCACTCTTGGATGGTCATTGACTCTTCTGATGAATGGTCCTCTTCAAGACCAAATGTGACACTCATTTGCTTTCTGCAGAGCAGCTGGGTTACACATTTCAAGAGAACTCTAAGAGAGCAGATGTGCATGCTTCCAAGTTTTCACTGTGGAATTCATTCTGCCCCCTCCCCCCCAATAGCAGTCTAAAACGTAATCAATATGCTAGAATAAGCAAGCAAACAACTAAACTTTCATCCTCCTAAGATTTCTCTTGATGAGGGAGAAAGAAATGAATTGTCCAGGCGCATATCTACACTGGGAGCGATTGAGGGCAAAAGAAGAAGGGGACGACAGAGAATGAGGTGGCTGGATGGAGTCACTGAAGCAGTAGGTGCAAACATAAATGGACTCCGGGGAATGGTAGAGGACAGGAAGGCCTGGAGGATCATTGTCCATGGGGTCGCAATGGGTCAGACACGACTTCGCACCCAACAACAACATATCTACACTGGAAATTCTGAAATTAATGAACACACTCAGGAGATGAAAATCAGGCCCATGCACTTTTTTGGTTGCTTAAGGCTACCCTACAGTGAGTACAACTGACATGGAGTGAAATAACTATCCTGATCCACGTACTGGAACAATGAATTCTAAGATGCCATTAAATTCTCCTTGGAATGGATTCTATGGACAGCAAAAGTCACAAACAAGGAAATACTAGAGCACATAAATCCTGATCTATCCCTGGAAGGCAAAAATACAAAACTCTGGCTTCACTTCAGCCAAATCATGCGATCCAATTCAATGGAGAGAGCAGTTATGCTAGGACTGGTCAGTGTTAAAAGGAAACCAGGTCGATAAAAAAAGGCAGTGGTTAGAGACATTCAAATTGGACACTGAACAGAGCGTTATACAACTCAAAGAAAAGGTGCAAGATCAGAAGACATGGAGAGAGCTGAGCCACAGGATCACCAAGAACCAGACACGACTGAATGGCTAGCATTGTCATTATCAGAATAGTTATGGGAAGGGAAAGAACCTGGACTGTGTGAACTGTGCAGCCTAATCAATGGCCCCAGTTTGGGTTCTTGGTTAATTTCCTTTCAGCCATCCAGCTAAATAAAAATTCAGACTATTTTTGTAACGTATGAGGAAGGAAGGAGGAAAAATGAGGACCAGCATTCTAACGGAAAGACTGGCTAGTGCATAAGCAGGACAACAGGACTGTCCTCTTAGAGCAGGGATAGTCAAGCTGCGGTCCTCCAGATGTCCATGGACTACAATTCCCACGAGCCCCTGTCAGCAAATGCTGGCAGGGGCTCGTGCGAATTGTAGTCCATGGACATCTGGAGGGCCGCAGCTTGACTACCCCTGTCTTAGAGCAATGCTGCTTATATGATGTGGGAAAGGAGCTTCATAGCTACAGCTATCATCTAATTTGGTCTCCCTCCTACATCGCACTCTACCCAGGGGGCTAGGCTTAAGACTTCTGATTCTAGATTCTTAGATCTTATGGAAATTTAGCATGGTTTTATGCAATCAACTACATTACATCAACCTTTCTCGACTGTTTTACCATTGAGAAACCCCAAAATATTCTTCAGGCTTCGAGAAACCCCAGAAGTGATGCAATTGTGTAGAACAGTGGTCCCCAACCTTTATTAGGCTGGGGACCGGCAGGGCATTGGGCCGCGCCCGCAGGGACCGCGCAGGCCACGCCCACGCTTCCGGCCGCGCCCGGCCGCACCTGCGGGCCGCACCCGCGGATCGGGTCGCGCCCACGAGCCGCGCCCGGCCGCGCCCGCGGGCCGCACCCGTGGATCAGGCCGCACTCGCGGGCCGCGCGGGCGCGGCCCGGCCCTGATTCCCTCTCCCCGCCCTCCCGCAGTAAGTAGCTTCTCGGGCTGCAAGCTTGCGGCCTGGGAAGTTTTTTACTGCGGGGGGGAGGGGTGGGGAAGGGGAGCTGCGGCCCGGCGCCATGGCCTTTGCGGCCCGGCGCCGGGCCGTGGCCCGCAGGTTGGGGACCACTGGTGTAGAATATGGTTGGGAGGCAGAGCTGTGGACATGCCCACTGGGGGGCCCTCCCCTTTCCATCCCCTCCAGGCCCATCATTGGCCATTTTGGGAGGGGGGTCGACATAACCATATATGGTCCTATTGCCCAATAAATGTTTAACACATTTTTGAAAAATATATACATTAATTAACTCCCAACCATTCAGGAAACCCTTTCAGGGCCATCAAGAAAGCCTGCGATAGACTGTTGTCTGCCGTCCTGAGTCCGCCTCGGTGGAGATAAATTAAATTAATAGAAGAATTGCTTTTATAATCCACTTTTCACTACCTGACAGTCTCGAAGTGGCTTACAACCGCCTTCCCTTCCTCTCCCCACAACAGGCACCCTGTGAGGTAGGGGGAATTCAGAAAACTGTGACTAGCCCAAGGTCACCCAACTGGCTGCATGAGGAGGAATGGGGAATCCAACCTGGTTATCCAGATCTGAGGACACTACTCTGAAACACTACACCATGTGCAAGGCTGGTTTTCTCATACCTGCCAGTACCCACAATATTTGGGGTCAGGACTGTGGGATTCCAGCTTCAACTACTTAAAGCAGTGGTTCTCAACCTTCTTAATGCCGTGACCCTTTAATACAGTTCCTCATGTGGTGGTGACCCCCAACCATAAAATTATGCAAGGGCTCTTTCACAGAAATTAAACTGAAACTGACCAATGGCGTGAAGATCCATTGTTCATGATTGTATATAAATTGTTTTTTTCCCTCCGAGGATTTCTCAGTTCAGTTCTGCCTCTTGTCCCACCTCTTGTCTCGCTCTTATTCACTGCTCCAGACAGACAAACGCTCTATCTCGATCGGCCCTGCAAGGCTGTTGTGTGGATGGCATCCCCCGGCCAAGCTGCTTGCCCTGCCACAACCCCCATGAAAGGGCCATTCGACCCCCAAAGGGGTCACGACCCCCAGGTTGAGAACCACTGACTTAAAAGGGTGTTCAGCCTCACTCTTAAGGGATTTGACAAGGTAATTGCATCACATGCAACATGGGTCCTGTTAGCTGTGCAAAAGAAGACCAGCAGCCCTGTATGTAGCTCAAACTACTTTTGAAACTCCCTCCGTTGAACAGCAGTGTGCTAAGAGGCATCAAGGTCTGCTGCCAGAACAGACAAGAGAAGCCAAAGGGCTGCTGCACACAAAAAAGCTAACCACGCAAGTCCCTCGATTGTAGCTTTTTATTAGCATCTTCCAGCGCCAACACTGCTATGCAAGATGCCTAAAGAGACAAGCAGGAAATCTGTTGTGCATAAACACGCTTGTAGAAAGCTGCCAACCAGATTTTCATCCCGGACGGACTTGCCACGTTTATCCTCCTTGCTCAGGACTTGGCGAGAGACTACAAGATATAAACAGAAACGCAAGGCACTCTTATTATAGTTGAGACAATTGCTAGGTATTCCTCCCAACGCAGCCATTGAAACCTGACACGGCGGTTGTCGCATCCCTCACGCCGTTTCTCAGAGTTCTAAATCTGTCCAGAACGATAAATTATCAGTATGTCTTTCCCAAACTTGAATTTCATTAGCACGCTAGATTGATCTAGGTCTCCCCCAGTGACTGTTCTAGAAAAACAATACAAATTCTCCTCACGCTGATGCAAGCACAAACCTCCTCTTCGGTTTCTGTACAGGAAGAAATTTGCCAAGACTGAAAATCACCAAAGAGTCATTCAGAAAAGCATGTTCACCTCAGAGATCTGAGGACAACGATTGTTATCTACCGCGCTGTATCCCACCCTTCTTCCAGGGAAGAAAGTGTGATGTAAATTGCTCTTCCCTCCTCCAGTTCACAGTCATAACAACTCTTGAAGTGAGGAAGACGGAGAAATCAGTCCCTGGTCACCCAATGATCTTCATTGGCTGAGTAGGGATTTGAAACTCAGAATATCCAATTTTAATGTAATACTCCAACCACTACACCAATAAGCCCATGGACTCAACATGAAGTTAACTAGCTAAAACACAGTAGCTGGCAGGCAAACTTTATGAAGTGGACTGTAAGCAGAGTCAACCTTATCTGGTAGTTGGATGGAAGACCACCAAGGAATTCAAGGTCTGTGATGCAGTCAGGGAATGGTAGCCCAACTCTGAACATTTCTTGCCCCTGAAAACCCCACAAGGTTACCACGAGCCCACATCAATTTGACAGCACTTTCCACTGTCCATGAAGAATATAGGACAGTGGTCCCCAACCCCTGGTCCGGGGACCGGTAGCGGTCCGCAGATCAGTTGGTACCGGGCCGCCGCTCCTTCTCCCTGGCAGCTGCCTCGGGGGCTGCTCTGCTGCTTTGCCGCCGGCTCACCTTTGGTGCTCTCCGGCGACCGCCATCGCTGGGGCCCCGCTCAGTGTGGCACTGCGCAGCTGCTGCTGGCAGCGCACTTCAGTGAGCAGTGGGAAGACAGGGGTGCCAGCGGGAAAGCAAGTGGAGCAGGGGCTCAGGCGATGGTGGCAACGTCCCTCGGCAAAAACTACCCCTCCCCCTGGGCCTCAGTAAAATTGTCAAGCATTGACCGGTCCCCAGAGATAAAAAGGTTGGGGGCCACTGATATAGGACATCAAGAGATACTCGCTGGTATGGCTAGACCAGCCTTATTCACCTTGTTTGCTATTGAGCACACCCCAGGCCACCGTGTGGAAATTACTGTTCTCGTTAACTTAAAATCAGAGTCTGGTAGCCTCTTTAAGACCAAGAAAGATTTATTAAATCTTTGTTGGTCTTAAAGGGGCTACTGGACTCTGATTTTGTTGTGCTACTTCAGACCAACACGGCTACTCATTGGAATCTATCGGTTAACTTGAAGTACTGTTGCATTCTTTGGAGAGCGGCTGGCATCTGTTTTTTTGCTGCAACGGACAGAAGTCTTGCAGTTTCTTCAAAGACTTAACCATTTTGATTCCACCATGAGGTTTTTATGGGCTAGAGCCAGCTGAAGTCGGATGCATGATGTGGAATCCTCAGTAGGTTATACGGGAAAATGTTGTAAACAGCAGGTTCAAAAGGGCACAGAAGAAAGTAGCACAGGGTGTGACGTTATGTAAAATTCAGCAGTAATTAGGAACAGGCCTGTCGGGGCTAAGGGAAATGTTAAAAGTTGGGGCTTCAAAGGCTGGAGATTGAGGCGGTGATCACCTCAGGACATTGTTTACTATTTCTCCTCATTTAATTTAATTTCTTTTCTTTTAGAAAAACTAGCAACTGCATTAGATCAGGGATTCCCATCCAAGGATCTATGAACACTCAAAGAGTCCACGGGGGATCTGTAGTGGTCTGCAGCATTTCCTCTCCTCACTTAATGGACTCATCAACATGTTAGGGAACTGGCCACTTCCACTGCCCCCCCCCCACTCACATACCCTTCCTGTGAGTGCTTTCCTGTTTTTGGTGTCTGGGAGGGGACAGAGCCTGCATGCCAATCCTGCCTTAAACCGGGTCCTGTCTCTCCCTTCCCCTCTCAAGCCTGTGTGTTAACATGGGTGATGATGTCATTTCCGGTGACATGCAACTTCTGGGACATATATCAGGGCAGCTGACATCACTTCCAGGACTCCTTGAAGCCTGAAAAATTATTTCAGGGGCTCCACCAAGGTCAAAAGGTTGGAAAAGGCTGCATTAAAAGAGTAAAGGTAGCCCCTGTGCAAGCACTGGATCATGTCTGACCCTTGGGGTGATGCCCTCTAGGGTTTTCATGGCAGACTCAATACAGGATGGCCTTGCCAGTGCCTTCCCCAGTCATTACCATTTACCCCCCCAGCAGCAAGCTGGGTACTCATTTTACCGACTTCGGAAGGATGGAAGGCTGAGTCAACCTTGACCCATCTGCTGGGATCGAACTCCCAGCCTCAAGGACAGAGCTTGCAGACTGGATGTCTGCTGCCTTACCACTCTGCACCACAAGAGGCTCTTAGGTTATGGCTGCATTAGGTTATGACAAAGTGGAGCGGCCATGAGGAATCATTCATTCAATTTATATACCACCTTCCCCTGAGGCACAGAATCTCATGCCCCTAGTTGCCCACTCCCCGCTTAACTTCTTTATCCCTCCCCAGTGGAGCTTGGAGCCTCTCCCCTTCCCTCTTTACTGACCCCTTTTCTGTTTCTCCCCTGGCAAACTCTCTCGCCATTCACCCACCTTTTCCCATCCCCTACGTTCATCTTTATATGTTTACTGCTTTTCCTCCTTGCCCCTGCTACATCTTCCTTCCTGCCTATATTTTATGTTTTTCTCTACCCCCTCCCTCACACTGACACTAAGGCATGGAATCCTCTGCCTGAAAATTGGCACTTAAATCTCAGTTTGAGTCTCATTTTGCTAAGATATTCTTGAGGCCTTTCCAAACCCCTAATCTATTTTTAAGTTTTACTGCAGACCTGGGGGGGCCTCAGGCTTGCAGAGCAGTATCGTCCCCGTCTGTCCTTGGCACCACTGTGTGGATTTATTAATCCAAACTCTGCTCCAACTCAGAATTAGCTGCAATGGCATGCACACTGTGGACTTATACAACGTATTTCCATGGAGATGTTTATTGCTTAAATGTGTGACTAATTTTGCTACAATCTGCATGATGACACTACTGTATTGAAGAGTACAATGTTTGCTGTGTTAAGGTTCAACTTGATACTCAAATTATAATCTGTCCAAATAACACACTTGTTTCTTATTGCCAGCTTGTATTCCTTCTTGCCTCTCAGATGGCAGCAGCTAAGAAACATGCTATAGTAGAAGAGTTAGCTTTTATACTCCACTTTTCACTCCAAAGGAGACTCAAAGTGGCTGACAATCGCCTTCTCTCTTCCCCTCCCCACAGCAGAAACCCTGTGAGGCAGATGGGGCTGAGAGAGCTCTGAGAGAACTGTCCTGTGAGAAAAGCTCTAACACCACTATGACTAAGCCAAGATCACCCTGCTGGCTCCATGTGGAGGAGTGGGGAATCAAACTCCGCTCTCCAGATTAAAGGCTGCCTCTCTTAACCACTACACAAAGCTGGCTCCAGTAAAGGAAAGGAGACAGTAGTTGGCAACTCCCTTTCTGCTGCACTGGGTACCATATTCACGCTACTTGTAGAAAACTGAAGCATTTACAGTTTTATATTTCATGAGTACAATTTGATGTGCAGAATGTAGTACACACAGTACAATTTGATGTGCGGAATGTAGGAGCTCTTCCGCCAGGTCTATGGTTGAGCTAAGGAAGAGCTACTGGATCCCACTCCCCACTCCCTTGGGTTATTCGGACGGCGGCTTGGGTGCTATTGACCCCCCCATTTCTTCCTCTCTAGGAACTTACACTGGGGGTATGGGCTGAATAGAGTTATACTGAGATTCCGCCACATCTTGTGTATTTTATTTTTGACTGCAATTTCTGGTTGTGTTTTATGGGGAAATTTTACCGGGGGGGGGGGTTATGCACAATTTGTAACCCGCCACAAGCCTTATTGGGAGTGGTGGGTAAGAAATTGAATAATAAACAATCCATTTACAGTAAAATTATTTTCAAACCTTAACAATTAAGGTTGTAAAGAAATAAATTACAAAAAGCCCACACATTTTACATCTCCATTCACAAGGGCTACTGACACCGACACTTTCAGCTGTACTTTGAGGGCGGATTCTTTTTTTAAGCCCAGCCTTGGCCATCTGAGGCAAAACAAGACACGTAAGTGCATCCGGGTAATGCGACAAGCCTTACTTAAGAGGGATGAAAAAGGGCCGCAAAATACACTCTCCGGGGGAAACGTTGCACTTTCCTTCCAAGGCGGTTTCGGGGCTCACAAAGTGCGGCATTATCTTTAATTGGGCCGAGTACCAATCCAAACTGCTCCCAGGACCAGATGTTTATGTAAAAAAATCCACCCATCTCATTTTAGTGTTACTCACCCTGGCAGCTCGGGAAGTTGGACGGTGAAATGGCGACATTTCCAACTCGGAAAGGCTCTGCCAAACCCTGATCTTTCCCTTTTCATCACAGGCCATTCTCCTCCACCACCCCACCCTGGATGAGGATGCAACCGAAGCCAGGTGGAAAGATTTCGTTTGTTTGTTCTACAGTGCAGGAAGACGGCCCTTCAGCAATCCAAAGCAGCAGCCTCTCTCAACTTTTTTTTTACCATTGAGAAACCCCTGAAACATTCTTCAAGCTTTGTGAAAGCCCAGAAGTGGCTCAATCGTGCAGAATATGGTTGGGAAGCAGAGCTGTGGACACGCCCCCCTGGGGCCCCTCCCCTTCTCACCCTCTCCAGGCCCATCATTGGCCATTTTGGGAGGTGGAGGTCGATATGACCATATTTGATCACCTGATAAACGTTTAACAATTTGTAAAATATATTTTAAACTCACACCCATTTGGGAAACCCTTCCAGGGCCATACAGAAACCACGGAGTTTCACAAAACTCTGCTTGAGAAAGCCTGATCTAAACATATGGTTTTAAGCCTGGTCTTTTTCTGATCTGGAATCAACCAGTTTAGTGTTAGGGTTACAGTTCCAGGCTAGGATTTGGGAGACCCGGGATCAACTCCCCAGTCTGTCACAGATGCCTGCAGGATGATCCTGGGCCACTCACACACCTTTGGCCTAACCCACCTCACAGGATCGTTGTGAGGATAAACCGAAGGAGTGAGAAAAGTGTTAGCCGTTTTGCGTCCCTGCTGGAGTGGGGGCATAAATGAAATGAATGCATTCATGCAGCATGAGTGCTGTTGATTGTCACTGAACACACAGCACTGATTGCAAGCTCTTAGGGTGACAACTGCCATCTTCAATAGATCAACAGGTAGTGCAACTGGGCATAAGGGAACATGAGGGCTATGAGCATGGCCAGCCTCAGGAATGTGCACTATTTTCCAACCGGGACTCCCATGAAGAACAGTTGGTTTTTATACCACACTTTTCACTGCCTGAAGGAGTCTCCGAACAGCTTACAGTCACCTTCCCTTCCTCTCTCCACAACAGACACCCCATGAGGTAGGTGAGAAAGAGAGCTCTAACAGGTCTGCTCTGTGAGAACAGCACTATCAGGGCTGTGACTAGCCCAAGGTCCACCAGCTGGCTGCCTGTAGACGAGCAGGGAATCAAACCCAGCTCGCCAGATTAGAAGCTGCCACTCTTAACCACGACACCACGGCTGATGGTCAAAAGTCACATGGTTGCAAATTTAGGGGGGAAGGAACCTAGAATATGGCTCATCATTAAGCCCAATGAAAATGCTCCAACACGATGACATAATGGAGTGGGTGTTGGGCTGGACTGGGCGAAACCCAAATTGGAGGTTCCTGTTTAGCCACGAATCTCACTGTGTGGCCTTCATGCACCTACTGCTTCTCCTCCTACCCTACCTCACAGGATGGTTAAGAGCAGAGGCTCCCGCCTCCTTGGAGCAAAAGGCAAGTCCATGCTAATTATTTGCAACTAGACAATCGCTAATCTTGCTAATGCACTGATGACTCACTGGCGAGGCCGGCACTTGGTTAGCACATCATGTTCCTAGCCTGAAGTAAGACAGTTCTGTCTCAGCAGGTACCTGAGAAGCATGCTTAGTATGTATAGCGCACTATTTGCCCAGAAGAAAATATCTGACCCCCTTGTTCCAAGGAAAAGGCAAGATCAGAATCAACAGGCTCTCTGAACTACAAAAGTACTTTGGAAATAACAAAACAACACTCAGATTCGGCCCTTGGTGCTTAATTTAGAGTCAGCCGAAAACATCTGATCTGTTCCATTTATTGCCCCCGCTTCTGCAAAGGCAGTAAGATGTTTTGTCGGCATCTGAGTTTTAATCCTGCGTGTGATCTATTTAATCTTTATTTTTAATTGCTTTTCTCCTTTGTGCTTTAAACATTTGTTTTAATGTTTTTTGATTGATTGTCACCTTGGGGGATCCAAAGCTGGGTTGGAGAGTAGCATTGCTTATTTCCCTCACCAGCTCAGCCCAAACCTTTTGAAAGTTGTGCATTCTGCGTATGGAGACACTAAAACGGACAGAAAGGAAATACCTTTCTCAGACAATGCAGTGCATTGCGACAGGATGTGACAGAAGCCAAGGATCTGAGAGGATTTGAGAGAGAGAGACAGAGACAGAGAGAGACAGACAGTCTCCACATGGATAGCAGAACAATCCAGGGCTGCATTTCCCTGTTCCAAAAAGCATGCATATGTAGCCATGCATACACCAAGAGCTGCAACAGTCCAGGTGCACAGCACAAACCTGGGGATGGTGATCCACCTGCATATTGAAACATACTTCAGGAAATGCAACAGGCCAGTGTGGGTCTGCCATCATGTCCACCTCTCTCCACGAAAAATGCAAAACTCCACCAACACATTTTGGTCACCAGCTGCAGAGCCCTAGCTCACCCATTCTCAATGGGGGGCACATGAGGCACCCTGGCACATTTGAAGAGGAACACGGACTAAGAAATGTAAGAAGGGGAGCCCAAAGATTTATGGGAAGCCCTGGCAACTGAGAAGAGCTCCTAAAGGCGGAAAATAGCTGCTCTAGCACTTCCTATATTGCATTGGCCCACCCAATTTGTAGCCACCTACTGAAAAGTAACAGAATAACTCCTATCAAAGAATAAGGCTGGCTCTAACCAAACATGGCTGACCATTCTCTTTTCTGCAGAAGGACCAGGGGACATGAAACCAACAGCTAAGCTGGTCGCACACATCTGTGCAGCGGTTAAATATTTAAACCCTATGTTTATCTAAAACAAGATTTGTGTGCAGTGGCACTTTTAAGCCCAACAAAGTTTGATTTGGGTATAAGCTTTCTGAGGAAGTGTGCGTGCACACGAAAGCTCACACCCAGAAGTGAACTTTGTTGGTCTTAAAGGAGATACTGCATTCAAATTCTGCTGCTTCTGATAAATGCCTGAATCTATGTTTACCTATTTTGAACATTTTATATACCCTACCTTTCTCTTGATACTATCAAGACCAGGGCAAGTAAACAGTTAACAAATGTTGTCTAATAAAGCCATCAAAGCACTAGTAAGTAGTTTATCCTCCCCCCCCCCTAAACGTCTCCTTCCCCATAAGCACCCTTAAATAGCTCTGTTTTATAGCCTCAGTGGAAGGCCCCCATGGGTAGGAAATGCCTGGCCCTCTCCTTTTAGGAGAACAGGGGGAAAGCAACAGAAGCATCTTGAGCTGAGACCATAATGGATTACATTCTCAAGAGAGAAGGAAGTGTTGCAGGGAACAAATGGTTCCTATCAAGAGAGTGTTATTTTATTTTTATTTTTTAGTACATAGGCCCCAGGCTATAAAGAATTGTAAAAGTTACACATCAGCCTGCTAAAGACCAACAGCAACAAATAAATTAAAAACAGCAACAGTAAAACACATTAAAGGAAAGAAAAGCCAGAAATCCAAAAAGTAGCATTGAAAGTTTTGAAAAAAATCATAGCCTAAAATGGCTTGGGACACTGGGGGTTTGGACGAAGAGCTCCAGGAAGTTCCAGTGCAAACTAATGTGGAATCAGCTTTTGGACAGAAGGCAATCCGTACCTTTTCTGCAATGCATGCCATTCTTTGAAATTCTTTTTAAAATTTAGCAACATGGGCTCAGCTTCCTCAAGGCGCTCAAAGCATCTTAGCCTTTTGGGGGTGGGGGGTGGGGAAGAAATGGGTTCATTTGTACAAGGACATCAGACAATCACCAGTGCTGTTGGCTTTTACCTATTTCATATTTTTAAGAAATTGTATTTTCATAATCTAAACTGAGATTTTTAAAAATTTAAACTGGAAAATTTTACCGTTTTGCATCCTGTATGTTGTCGCCCAGCAAGTTAAAAATGCAAAACTAAATAAATACAAACAATTCAAATGCAAAATCTATTTACAAATCACAGACACACATACACAAAAAAAAAAAACATTTATATAAGTCTTACCAGGTTGGCCTTGTAAAAACTCATGAAACTATCCAGCGTCAGTGGAATGTAAACCCCAGAAGTGCAAGCTCCAAGCATGGAAACATACACAATTTGCTAAGGTAGAGTAGGGATCAACTGTATTTGACTTAACCCAGTTCTAGAAAACTGGGGGGCGGGGAGGTTCCCTCCTTGGTGACTGCTTCCCCCCCCCCCCCAGACAGGTAGTTCAAGAATTAACCTAAATGTGGATAGATTCAAATGAGTAGCCGTGTTGGTCTGAATTAGCACAATAAAATCAGAGTCCAGTAGCACCTTTAAGACCAACAAAGATTTATTCAAGCTGTGAGCTTTCAAGTCTGACGAAGAGTGCTTGCACTCTAAAGCTCACGCCTTGAATAAATCTTTGTTGGTCTTAAAGATGCTACTGGACTCTTTATTTTTATTAACCTAAATGTGAAAGAAGGAGGGCTTGTTAAAAAAAAATAAGCACATGGACTAGTAATTCTGCTTAATGTTAGGATCTGATTTCTGGGCAAATTGTGGTGATCAAACCGACAAAGCATGTACTACTAATTTGGATTGCGGAGGGGGCAATGAACAGGAGCATAGCGACTGCACACGATCAACAAAAGGGGCCCTTGAAAAAGGCTTCAGCTCCACCAGCTTCCTTGACAAGCACCCCACTCCTCTTTGGCTGCTTTCCATTTCACTGGAAAGCTGCCCCTTTGTCTTCTGACTCAGGGAAGAGGATGTGACTGTCAAGCATATTGGCAGCAATCGACAGGATATGGTCCCATCCACAGGAGAGAGGGAGAGAGAGGAAATGCCGCAGGCAGAGATGAACAGACATGGGCGACTGCAAAGAGAGTGAGACACACACACACAAACGACTCCCAATTCCCCAGCCCCTGGTAGTCAGGACAAATTTAAAGTATTGGTGGAAAGGAACCTCCAGTCGTGACAGTACTTTGAAAATTTATCTTTGCCCGTGTTTCATGTTCCCATAAATATCAACACCTGATTGTTGGAAGGAAAGTTAGAATCACAGAATCATAGAGTTGGAAGGGACCTCCTGGGTCATCTAGTCCAACCCCCTGCCCTATGCAGGACACTCACAACTCTATCGCTCATCCACTGTCACCTGCCACCCCCTTGAACCTTCACAGTGGCTTGTGAGTGATTTTTTGCTCAGGATCTTATCCTTGGCCGACTTGACCATATGAACCAGTGGGTGCCGTTGGAGCGGTAAAGGCAAAGGTGTCCCCTGTGCAAGCACCAGGTCATGTCTGATCCTTGGGGAGACACTCTCTAGCGTTTTCATGGCAGACTCAATACGGGGTGGTTTGCCAGTGCCTTCCCCAGTCATTACTGTTTACCCCCCAGCAAGCTGGGTACTCATTTTACTGACCTCGGAAGAATGAAAGGCTGAGTCAACCTTGAGCCGGCTGCTGGGATCGAACTCCCAGCCTCATGGGCAGAGCTTTCAAACTGCATGTATGCTGCCTTACCACTCTGCGCCACAAGAGGCTCTGTATTGGAGCAGTAGGGCAATCAATACTTTCTGGTTGGGCTCAGGTCCCTCAGGAGGCAGCTCTGAAAAATCTACACAAGAAAGCCCTACCCGAGCAAGCAGAGGTGTGACCTAACTGTCTTGGATGACTTCGACCCCACTGAAGGAGAGCGCTTGACTGTATGAGCAACCAGATGCCGTTGCCCTCGTTCCACATTTATTCAGTTTCTGCTACTAACATGAACCAGTTCAGGAGAGAGGGGCAAGTTTAGTTATAACCCACCTCCCCCCCCCCAAAAAAAACCCCGCTAGTATTATTCATCTGTAATTCAAAGGATGCTTAGCGGAAAGCAGGGATGGGTAAATTGGAAAGGAATTTGTCTTCCATTCCAAGCCAAGCTGGCATCATGCCACAAATGACAAACAGGCAAGTATGGAATTCTGTAACCTAAACCAGCATCCTGGAAATCTGAGGTTCAATTTTATCAAAGTGTCTGGCTACTACAATTGTTAGCACTTGGTCCAGACCACCTTGCAATTAGCTGCTGCAGGGAACAGTCCTTCTGCCTGATCTTAGTATCAACTAACAACCAAGTATTCAATTCCAGCATTGAGGAATAGTAAATACCAACTTTCAGAGGAAGCTTCCTATTCACTTTCTGTAGGACAGTACTGCTCTGAGCTTGCTTTTTTGGAGGTCTTCCTTCCCAAAGTGACCCCAAATACTCAATTTAGAGAACTCTAAACTACTGCAAGTTGAGTCAAACAGACCTAAATAGGTGGGGAGACATAATTTCCCATCCAAAAGATGTTCTGGGGTGGAGACCCAGAATTTTTAAATCCCAACTTGCAGTTTCAGTGCAGGGAGAGAACTAAAAGGATTACCTGCTCCCTTATGAACCTACCTGTCCACTTTGGTACTCTTTGGGGGCCTCTGCCATCTGAGGCCACCCGAGAAAGGGCCTTCTGCCCTCAAGCAGAACCCTGAATGAACTTCAACCTACATCAGGGATCAGGATGAAAAACTTCTGGTTCAGACCAGGGCGTCTTAAGACTAGTGCTGAGAACCAGACTTTTTCTAATGAAGAAAGATGTTGAAGTGGTATCACTTGAGGAGTGATCCTCAAAATCCACTTGTGTTCAGACTGACTTGAACAACTCATCTGAGAAATTCAAGCCCAGTGGTGTATTGGTTAAGAGTGCAGACTTCTAATCTGGCAAGCCGGGTTTGATTCCCTGCTCCCCCACATGCAGCCAGCTGGGTGACCTTGGGCTCGCCACGGCACTGGTGAAGCTGTTCTAACCGAGCAGAAATATCAGGGCTCTCTCATCCCCACCTCCCTCACTGGGTGTCTGTTGTGGGGAGAGGAAAGGGAAGGCGATTGTAAGCCTCCTTGAGACTCCTTCTGGTAGAGAAAAGTGGCATAGAAGAACCGATTCTTCTTCTTCAGTAATATCAGGGCTCTCTCAGCCTCTCCTCCCTCACAGGGTGTCTGTTGTGGGGAGAGGAAGGGAAGGCGATTGTAAGCCACTTTGAGACTCCTTTGGGTATAGAAAAGCAACATATAAGAACCAACTCTTCTTCTTAAGAGCAACCAGGTTTTATCCGAAGCATAAGCTTCCGTGTGCATGCGCACTTTTTCAGAAGAAGTGTGTACAAACACAAAAGCTCATACCTTGAATAAAACTTGGTTGCTCTTAAAGCTGCTGCTGGTCTTGAATTTTGTCCAACATGGCTACCCACCTGAATCTCTACCCTGAGAAACAGTTGAGCGCTCAGGATCAAGGTTGACCCGCATTTACGGAAGACTGCTTGCAACAACAACAGCTTCCCCATGAAGATAAGGCAGCCTCTCTTGACAAAGCCACCTGTGCCTAGCAGGACAGCCAGGCCTTCCCGTTAAAAAGAATGCGCTTCTTGTGTACTTCACCAGCTCTGCAACAACACGAAGCCCCACCAGGCCAGCGATAAAACCCGAGCGCTCTTCCAAAAATACCCAACCCTGAAGTTATCTTCCAGAGACAGAGGCTCACTTTGTGCCTCTTCCAAACAGGGTGCCTGCCCAACAACACACACACGCACACACACACAATAGAGGCGGCAGATGTTCTGAGTTCTCTAAATTGAGTGCCCGCCAGGCTGCTTCTCTTTTTCGAGCATCAGCAAGCTGGAGAGCCACGTTTGACCAAGAGTGTACTTCAAGCACCAGAAAGCCAGGCTGCTGATGCGGCTGGGGAGAGGCAAACCCCGACCAAATCAGTAGTGAAGGCCGTCACATTCCGAAGCAGATGAGAGCAGTAAACAGAAGTTAGCAGCTGTTTCATCTTCAAAAAGATGCACAATCAGCCGAATATTCCACTTGATGGGCTTGGTCTTCAAATCAGCAAGGGAAGTCGGTCATTTGATTTTTCCCCACCCACCCCCCCTTTCTTTCTTAAGAGGAGCTGCCAACACAGCAGACTAACCAAAAGACTGACTCGATTTAAATATTTCAAGCTCTGTTTTTTGGCTGTGCATGTACATCATTATTAAGATCAATTAAAACCAAATTAAGCATAGCACAAGCAAATCCATAAAATGTTTTAAAAGCCAGACCTGTAAGGAAGTACAATTAAATCACACTGGTGTGGATTTAATTTACAGTGACTGGATTTTTACAGGAATACTTCCCAAGGAACGCACCGTCATTTGTTCCCATCCTTGTTATGCTTGTTAAAATATTAAAATACTTCTTGCTGAATATTTATCGAAGTCAAGTGCAAGGAATACTTCAGCAGACGTTTCTTCCTTAAACAGACTGCCTCTCTTTAAGGCCAGGGTACTAAATTAAGCTGTTTCTTCCAAGCAGGGGAGATGGCAGGGCAGATTAGACTTTCTTAACACATTCCATCCTGTGCGGAGGTCTAAATCTTTCACTACAGCTTCTACTGCTCAAACCACACATACGACCAAATTCACCTATACAGGGCTGGGGAAGCTTGGATTGTATCCTGCTACCAAAACCTCCATGCTATTGGGGGGAGGGAGGGGCTGTGAGCAATCATAATACTTCCCCCAAAACCTTTCAGCTGCAAGTATCTTAGTATACTGATGTGGACCGTTTCTTACAAACCGTCAGATGCCAAGCAGTATACTAAGGTAGTTTCCTGCAAGGAGAGTAAGGGGGAAGCAGACAAAAGGTGCATGGCTGAGAAGAAGCGATTTTTTTAAAAAATAATAATTTAAGAAAAAATACAAAGTTCAAAAGAGCCTCTTGTGGCGCAGAGTGGTAAGGCAGCTGTCTGAAAGCTTTGCCCATGAGGCTGGGAGTTCAATCCCAGCAGCCGGCTCAAGGTTGACTCAGCCTTCCATCCTTCCGAGGTCGGTAAAATGAGTATCCAGCTTGCTTGCTGGGGGGTAAACGGTAATGACTGGGGAAGGCACTGGCAAACCACCCCGTATTGAGTCTGCCATGAAAACGCTAGAGGGCGTCACCCCAAGGGTCAGACATGACTCAGTGCTTGCACAGGGGATACCTTTACCTTTACAAAGTTCAAAAACAAATCATACAAGCTGGGACCGTAGGGAACTGTGGAAGAAGGGAGCAATCCTACTTAGCTCACTCCACATTTCCACTCTAGCATTCTATGAACTCTCAGGGGCTTTAGGAAGCTCCCCCAGCCCTATCCTTTGGACTCTCAACATTCCAGGCATCGTGGAGAATATTTAGCCCTCATACAGTCTGTTGAGGAACAAGGAAAAGAAACAGAGATTGTTCTTCTTTGGTGAGTTTTACAGAGTCAGGTTGTTCTCCGCATCTTGGGAGGGCATCCCGTCCCCCCGTCCCCAGCATGTACATAAAGACCTTGTCCATTGCTTTTACATTTGGGTTAGATGCCAATTTAGATGCAGCCTATACAAATTTCAGAATGAATGATAAATTCATTCATGAGGCCTTGGGGACAGCAGTGCTACAGACATTCTTCTTGCATTGTTTACATCACAGGGTGTTCGGTGTATCTCCCGAACCTGGTAACCCTGGCACCCAGAAAGACTTGGTATGCTTTAATTAAATATATTATCATGTTTCTAGTTCTCATGGTTGTCTTAAACACATAGGTGCCCTGAAAATGCCGAAACGACACAATACCTGAGCAGGGAACCTTCTTACAGTTGGAAGAAGGCCAAGATTTTCATTTTTGAAGTGTAACATCTCATTAATACTAGCAATGCAGTTGTGCACTGACCTGCATAATACATTTCTGTTATACAGTTTAGATTACTCGATTGCAGTTCCTAGGCCTTGTGGAAACAAGCGCAAGGAAGCCATATTGCACCACATGTTCCAGTAAGAGCACCAGCCAAGAGCGACAGGCAGTTTGTCTAGCTTGGGTCTCCTTGGAAGGTTCTGAATTCTTGGAGGAGAGACATTTGTTGTGGTATTTAAAGGTATCATGTATAAGTGGAAGGAAAGGAAGCGTAACCAGGAAAAGGCTATTGCAAGGGGCCAAACAGCTGAAGGGGGAAAGCTGAAACGGCCGGGCTCACTGCATGAGCCTTTAAAATTGGATGACTGAGAGGAATAAGGGAGCCGAATTGTAGCTCTCCAGATGTCCCTGGGCTACAATTGCCATGAGCTCTGCTGGCAGGAGCTCATGGGAACTGTAGTCCGTGGACATCCGGGGAGCCACAGTTTGGTGACCCTGCAGTAAGCTATGGGAATTTACATATCGGGTACAAACACTGTCAACCTACAATGGGCCATTATTAGTATTACATGAACTGTAAGCAATCATGAACAGTTCTGCCAAATCAGGCTGCCCAATCCCGTATCCTGTTTCCAGCAGAGGCCAGTCAGGTGCTTGCAGAAAAACCCCAAACTGGGGCCAGAACGCACAAAAATCTCTCCTTGCTGGTTGCCCCCCCCCCCCCAGTATTTGGAATTCAGAGCCCAGATGCCTCTCAACATAAAGGGACAGCACAGCTATCACAGTTAATAAGTGCTGATAGACCTGGCCTCCAAAGCAACTGGTGCAATCCTTTTTTAAAACCCTCTAAGTCAGTGGCCATCACCACGTCCTTGGAGCGGCAAATTCCTTAGGTTAATTATGGGTCCTGTGAAGAAGGACTTTCTTTCATCTGCCTGCCTCCAGCCTGCTGCTGAACAATTTCGGCGGGTGACCTAGAAGCAAAATGGCGGGGGGGGGGGCAGGAAGGGGAAGGGAGAGGTTTCCCATCTTCTTCACTCCATTCGCAGTTTCCTAAACCTCTGCTGTGTGACCTTCACCTTTTCTTTTCTAGGCTAAAAGATACCCAATCCTGCCAAAACACCACGGGATCCATTTCAAACTCTGGTAGCAGAGGCAAAGATTTCAAGGGCCATAAGGATTCCAGGCAAGGCCCGGAGGCCACCTTTAAAATAGACTCTAGCTTACCACCGCAAGAAGGTTGTGGGATCCAAGAGAATTTTAATAGAAGCACATAATATCTACTCTTTTTTATTGGGACCAATAATAGTGGGCTGGCCCTAAGGAACTGCGGCCCTCCAGATGTCCATGGACTACAATTCCCAGGAGCCCCTGCCAGCAAATGCTGGCAGGGGCTCCTGGGAATTGTAGTCCATGGACATCTGGAGGGCCGCAGTTTGACTACCCCTGGCTCACACCTTCTTTTCCTAAAACAGCAAAACAAAATACAAAACAAAACAAAATCCACAAATGACACCCCCAAAATAAAGTTTAATGTTAAACATTGATTGGGCGATATGACCATATATGGTCATGTCAACTCACCTACCCCTCCCAAACTGGCCAATGAGGGGCCTGGAGGGGGCGGGCCCAGGTAGGCGTGTCCACAGCTCTGCTTCCCAACCACATTCTGCACGATTGCACCATTTCTGGGGTTCCTCTAAGCCTGCAGAACGTTTCAGGGACTTCTCAACAGTAAAAAAAATGGAGAAAGGCTGAGTTCCAGCAAAGCTATGGAGTGTCTGAGCCTCACCCCGACCGCAACTGCTGTGCAACTTGCAACAAGTCTCCAACTTGCCTTTGTTTACTCAGACAATAAATGCAGCATCCACCTTCCCACAGGCATGGGCTGTGAGACTGCCAGGAGCCAGCAGTTCCATGTGTAGCTGGGCTTTGTAGAGCTTCTTCTTTGGACATTTTTAAACAGAGACTGGATAGCCATCTGATGGAGAGGCTGATTCTGTGAAGGTTCAAGGGGGGGGGGCAGGTGACATTAGATGAGCCATAGGGTTGAGAGTGTCCTGCATAGTGCAGGGGGTTGGACTAGATGACCCAGGAGGACCCTTCCATCTCTGTGATTCTATGATTCTATTATTCTTAAGGGACTTTGCTGCCAGCAGAACGGCTTTGGCTCTTTTGGGCATCCCAGTCGTGACTGGATTTGGCCAGCTTGACGGTTAAACTTAGCACACAAATGAAAGGGTTCTTCAGAGAGCCTTGTTTATGTTCTGGGTGTTTGCAGGATCTGTGCGCTGAACGAGATGGACTCATGTGAACGGTTATAAAAACAGCTTCGGAACAGCAAGGACACGCGCTGCAAGGGGGGGGGGCGGGAAGACCCTTCAGGAAATGAATCAGGGCAGCCACGGACAGCAGTTTCCCACATGGCAAAAGCAGTTCTCCAGTTCTGTGGATGGAGGCAGGAGGTGCTCATCGCCTGGCATCAGCAGTATGGCCTATTACCAGCCAGCTGCCACTCCCTAGTCGTGGGCTGAAAGTCGGAGCGCCAAAGAAGGAAGCATGACATGGCTCTTGCTAGGACTGTCAATGCACCACAGGTAGCCGGATCTGGTCTTCCAGAGACAACAAGCTCTCCCTGTCTTTACACACACAACAGCAGTACACAACAGAAGCACAGGAGGATCCGGCGGCCACTGACTCCCGCAAACAGCACTGATCAGCAGGCCCCTCTCTCCTGTCTCGTCAACCTACAAACGCAACTTGCAGACCATACTGGTGTGGAGGTGGGGGAGGCTCCCTTCTGTGATTTCATGCAAAATCCTGTTCCGGCAACAAGTAGCAGAAGAGCTGTTTTTTTTATATCCCACTTTTCTCTACCAGAAGGAGTCTCAAAGCGGCTTACAATCGTCTTCCCTTCCCCTCCCCACAACAGATATCCTGGGAGGTAGGTGGCGCTGAGAGAGCCCTGAGATTACTGAAGAAGAAGAGTTGGTTCTTAGATGCTGCTTTTCTCTACCCGAAGGAGTCTCAAAGTGACTTCCAATCGCCTTCCCTTCCTCTCCCCACAACAGACACCCTGAGAGGTAGATGGGGCTGAGAGAGCCCTGATGTTACTGCTCTGAGAGAACAGCAGTATCAGGGCTGTGATGAGCCCAAGGTCACCCAGCTAGCTGCATGATGAGGAGCAGTTCGCCCGATTAGAAGCCATCACTCTTAACCACTACACCAAGCTGTCTCTCCCAGGTCTCCCAGCTACAAACAAACACACACACAAGTTTCTGGCCCTCATGAAGCATAAACCTTCTCAAAACAGTATTTGTTCACCTTTTAGTCCTTAGAAGGGACACAAGGGTCCCGCTTTGTTTCACATATACACTTGCAGAAGTCCATTCAAGAACTGATACACAGGCTGATTTAGAGCTGTCCAGATTGTAATAACTTTTAGGTTTCATTCCAAGTGCTGATACGCAGCCAACAACAAGATTCTGGGCTCAGAACGAAGCCGGGGTCAAATAAACACAGATCCACAGGCTGTGATTTGATGGCAGCACCACAGCGTAACAATAAATTAATGTGAGTTAATTCAATGTAGTCTCTTAGTCTTTAAGGTGCTGAGCATAGCAGAGGCTTCCTTTCTCTCTCCTACAATTTTGTTTCTGTTCATTTCCTTAATATCTATAGGAGTAACCCTATTCGTTCCAATCAAGTGACAGAAGGCCAGGAGAAAAGGCATATCCATACGGCAAGCTGGGCTGCAGCTGGGAGAGAGGAACTTTGGCCCTTTCCATGACTGCCAAATATTTGCACATCCACATCCTTTCCAGGTACATTGTGGCTGTCACCAACTACAGCCCGGCGATCATGTCAACAGCACAGCTCAGGTCTATGCTGGAAACGTGGCACAATGTCAACATCCAACGCAGATGTCACCCTGGCACATTCAAAGTGACCCAAATCTTGCAATCTAGAAAAGGGAAATGTAACTCACATGGAAGCACGATTCTTTCGATTAGTCATGGAGCTGGGAGCGACTACCTTAAGGGAAACTTGTATAGGAGAGTTTGCTGCACACAATACCTTTTATGCCCATGACCAATCTTGTTCTTCTCAGCTAGCCCCAAATACACGCTATGTGTATATCCACATTACTCACAGGGGTACCCTTCAGCTTCCCTCGCTCTTATCCACACGACCAGCGCTTGACCTTCTGTCTTGAGGCCCAAGTTGCGGACAAATTTCCCCCCTTAAACGTCTCAGCAGTTGGAATGTTCATAAACATTCCATAACACTTATCCAGCTGGGCCAATGATTTGTGTCTCATTTCTGTATACTAAAACTCCAGTTCTCACCATCAACAGAGAGAGAGGTTTCAAAAGCTCCCACTTGCATTTAGTGTTTATTTCAGGTTTGTTGTTTTGTTTTGTTTTGTTTTTTAGTTTTGCACAGCTTATCTGATTTGGAGTGCAAATTATTTTTCTGCAAATCTACATGTTTGCATGCACCCTAAACTTGTAACATTCATCTCTTTACAACCATCGTAAGATTACTTAAAGCTGGCTCTGTATTTGAAAAACAAGATTTATAGACTGGGAAAGAAGATGTACATTCTGGCAGAAACAAATTGATTGCATGAGCACCAAAGGACGCACACGCTGGAGACAAACACATCCATACAGCCTGCCTCGACCCTCATTCTTAAAAGTTTGTCAGTGTTTGTTAATCCTGGAGATTAAATCACTCGAGTGTTCCAAGATAGTTCATATGATCCAGTTCTCTGGTTTCCAACATTTGTCTGCTTGAACCCTTAACAGATTCCTCACTAAATGCTAACAGCTGGGCTCACAGTACAGAAGGGACACATCCTGCTGTCGTGTGTGTGTGTATGCATACACAGAGAGAGAGAGAGTCTCTTGTGGCGCAGAGTGGTAAGGCAGCAGACATACAGTCTGAAAGCTCTGCCCATGAGGCTGGGAGTTCAATCCCAGCAGCCGACTCAAGGTTGACTCAGCCTTCCATCCTTCCGAGGTCGGTAAAATGAGTACCCAGCTTGACATGACTGGGTGCTTGCACAGGGGATACCTTTACCATATATATATATGTATGTGTATATATATATATATACACACACACATATATATACATACACATACACACATATATATACATACACACATATATATGTGTGTATGTGTGTGTATGTATGTTTAAGTTCTGGATTCCTGTCTTTCAGCAAGACGGCTGTATCATGTGCACTTTTAGCCGTACCCTGGAAGGTCTGTATCTGACACGATACACATTCTTCATTATGCTAAGAACAAATTTTGTAGCTGTCATCATACAGAGATTACAGATGGGCTACGGTAGAAAGAAAGAAGAATGTGAGATATTGAAAGCCCACGAGAAACACAAGAAATTTTGCCCAGCTTCACTCTAAACCGAGATATAACAACAAGCACTGCCCACAAGCCTACCTTTGCACACGTTAAGTAAAAGGAGCTTGCCCAAGAAAGTTTGCCCAAGAGCCAGTTTGGTGTAGCGGTTAGGAGCACGGACTTCTAATCTGGCGAGACGGGTTTGATTCTGCCCTCCCCCACATGCAGCCAGCTGGGTAACCTAGGGCTCGCCACGGCACTGATAAAACTGTTCTGACCGAGCAGTGATATCAGGGCTCTCTCAGCCTCACCTCCCTCACAGGGTGTCTGTTGTGGGGAGAGGAAAGGGAAGGCGACTGTAAGCCGCTCTGAGACTCCTTTGGGTAGAGAAAAGCGGCATATAAGAACCAACTCTTCTTCTTCAGTAATCTCAGGGCTCTCTCAGCCTCACCTCCCTGTCTGTTGTGGGGAGAGGAAAGGGAAGGTGACTGTAAGCCACTTTGAGACTCCTTTGGGTAGAGAAAAGCGGTATACAAGAACCAAATCCTCCCTCCTCCTCCTCCGTAAAATGGAAAGTCAGTTCCAAGGATGCTAAACCCTGCCAAGAGAGCTATTGCAGATTTATTTAGCTAATAAAATTCAGCTTGCCTGTAACTTGTCACACTACAAGGTTATATGCAGGTTTCTAGCCCGTGGAGTGAGGAAGATAAGCCCGAAGCTGCGTGCATGGGTCCCGTTTCCAGTGACCAGGAGCTGGGCCTATAGGCCCTTTTGCACCCGTCTAGTAAGTTATTCAAGAATGAGCTATTGTGTGGATATTTATTTTGCATAAACTGTGTAAACTGCAGAATTCCAACATCACAGAAACAGCAAAGGCATGCTGGCAAGCCCTCTTCACAAATATAACACCGCAGGCTTTCGGCTAAACTTCTGCTCTTTGTTGAAGGTCACCACTAATTATTGACTAAAAACAGTGGGGGGAAAAGAATAGGTTTCAATGGTCATCTTTAAGAAGCCAGTCAGCCTTGCTGTGAGTCCTAAGAGACTCCAACTTCTAATCCTCATTTAAATCCATAAACGTTTAACTTTCATTGTTTGGAAAGGCAATGAACAACTTTTAAGACTAATTAGGCACATAAAACTGGAGCTGACGTTTAAAGCAGCGACCTTTCAACTATCTGGGGCATTTAAAACACAGAGTTACCTTTCAACCATTTTTGGCTATAATCTATGGTGACACCACCACAGAGTAAGTGGCAAGGGCCTCTAGGGTAGGTGTAAACAAAGCCCTGTTATCTATTAACCAGCCACTCTCTTTTCTGCAACATCTCTATGCCGCAGGTCCCTTTTTGCACATGGGAAGCCAAGGCTCTTGACAGGCTGCAAGGTACACAAGCTCATCGGGAGCGTACTGGAACTTGAATCCAAGATCTGAATTGCTTGTGTATTTGTGCCAAATCATGCACCTTCAATGCCAGCTTTTGACCAGCCTTTCTCAACCTTTTTAACATTGAGAAACACCTGAAACATTTTTCAGGCCTCGAGAAAGCCAAGAAGTGTGGACAGTAGGACACACCTTCCTGCCACACCTCTAGGGGTCATGATGTCACCAGAAGTGACATCACTCAGACACTCCCAACAGATGTGACATCATGCTCCATCACCCCCACCCTCCTAACACCAGAAACAGCCCAACGGCCTACTCCGCTGGGCTGGGAACAAGGCTGGGGCAGCCATCCTCTCCTCCTTCATCTTCCAATGTAGTTGACATTAGAGTACTTACCTCTCTAGACTCCAGATGCTGCCGTCTGTGACGAGTCTCAGCCAACAAGAACTTTTATGACCAAGGCCCCTCCCCTTTCCACCCCTTCAGGCCCCTGAGAGGACATTTTTGGAGGGGTCAACATAACCATATATGGTCATATCCATAATTTAAAAAAAATTAAAACATATATCAAAAATTAATGGCGAAACCCTTCCGGGGCCGTTGTGAAACCCCAGACTGCTGTTGAGAAAACCTGTTTTAGACTGACAGTGGCCTCACCATGGCCAGAGATCTACAAAAAAGAGAAAATAACT